>NW_026646980.1:0-13000 GCF_950005125.1 Chionomys nivalis | reverse complement strand
CTTTCGTGAAATTAATAAACTTTCAAAAGAACGCGATTATCTTTCAAAGTAAAGCTTGTACTGAGAAAAGCAACACTGATCTCAGTTCTAACAGTGCTTTCACACCTAGCAAACAACTGCTTGTCTTGACAAAGAAACGCATGTGCGTTTCTTCCTAAAGCTTTCGTGAAATTAATAAACTTTCAAAAGAACGCGATTATCTTTCAAAGTAAAGCTTGTACTGAGAAAAGCAACACTGATCTCAGTTCTAACAGTGCTTTCACACGTAGCAAACAACTGCCTGTCTTTACAAAGAAACGCATGTGCGTTTCGTACTAAAGCTTTCGTGAAATTAATAATCTTTCAAAAGAACGCGATTATCTTTCAAAGTAAAGCTTGTACTGAGAAAAGCAACACTGATCTCAGTTCTAACAGTACTTTCACACGTAGCAAACAACTGCTTATGTTGGCAAAGATACACATGAGCGTTTCTTACTAAATCTTTCGTGAAATTAATAAACTTTCAAAAGAACGCGATTACCTTTCAAAGTAAAGCTTGTACTGAAAAAAGCAACACTGATCTCAGTTCTAACAGTGCTTTCACACGTAACAAATACCTACTTGTCTTTACAAAGAAAGGCATGTGCGTTTCTTCCTAAAGCTTTCGTGAAATTAATAAACATTCAAAAGAACGCGATTATCTTTCAAAGTAAAGCTTTTACTGAGAAAAGCAACACTGATCTCAGTTCTAACAGTGCTTTCACATGTAGCAAACAACTGCTTGTCTTTACGAAGAAACGCATGTGCATTTCAGACTAAAGCTTTCGTGAAATTAATAAACTTTCAAAAGAACGCGATTATCTTTCAAAGTAAAGCTTGTACTGAGAAAAGCAACACTGATCTCAGTTCTAACAGAGCTTTCACACGTAGCAAACAACTGCCTGTCTTTACAAAGAAATGCATGTGCGTTTCTTACTAAAGCTTTCGTGAAATTAATAAACTTTCACAAGAACGCAATTATCTTTCAAAGTAAAGCTTGTACTGAGAAAAGCAACACTGACCTCAGTTCTAACAGTGATTTCACACATATCAAACAACTGCTTGTCTTGACAAAGAAACGTATGTGCGTTTCTTCCTAAAGCTTTCGTGAAATTAATAAACTTTCAAAGGAACGCGATTATCTTTCAAAGTAAAGATTGTACTGAGAAAAGCAACACTGATCTCAGTTCTAACAGTGCTTTCACATGTAGCAAAAAACTGCTTGTCTTTACGAAGAAACGCATGTGCGTTTCAGACTAAAGCTTTCGTGAAATTAATAAACTTTCAAAAGAACGCGATTATCTTTCAAAGTAAAGCTTGTACTGAGAAAAGGAACACACATCTCAGTTCTAACAGTGCTTTCACACGTAGCAAACAACTGCTTGTCTTTACGAAGAAACGCATATGCGTTTCAGACTAAAGCTTTCGTGAAATTAATAAACTTTCAAAAGAACGCGATTGTCTTTCAAAGTAAAGCTTGTACTGAGAAAAGCAACACTGATCTCAGTTCTAACAGTGCTTTCACACTTAACAAATACCGACTTGTCTTTACAAAGAAACGCATGTGCGTTTCTTCCTAAAGCTTTCGTGAAATTAATAAACTTTCAAAAGAACGCGATTATCTTTCAAAGTAAAGCTTGTACTGAGAGAAGCAACACTGATCTCTGTTCTAACAGTGCTTTCACATGTAGCAAACAACTGATTGTCTTTACAAAGAAACGCATGTGCGTTTCTTCCTAAAGCTTTCGTGAATTTAATAAACTTTCAAAAGAACGCGATTATCTTTCAAAGTAAAGCTTGTACTGAGAAAAGCAACACTGATCTCAGTTCTAACAGTGCTTTCACATGTCGCAAACAACTGCTTGGCTTTATAATGTAACGCATGTGCGTTTCGTACTAAAAGTTTCGTGAAATTAATAATCTTTCAAAAGAACGCGATTAATTTTCAAAGTAAAGCATGTACTGAGAAAAGCAACACTGATCTCAGTTCTAACAGTGCTTTAACACGTAGCAAAAAAATGCCTGTCTTTACAAAGAAACGCATGTGCGTTTCTTACTAAAGCTTTCGTGAAATTAATAAACTTTCACAAGAACGCGATTATCTTTCAAAGTAAAGCTTGTACTGAGAAAAGCAACACTGATCTCAGTTCTAACAGTGCTTTCACACAGAGCAAACAACTGCTTGTCTTTACGAAGAAACGCATGTGCGTATCAGACTAAAGGTTTCGTGAAATTAATAAACTTTCAAAAGAACACGATTATCTTTCAAAGTAAAGCTTGTACTGAGAAAAGCAACACTGATCTCAGTTCTAACAGTGCTTTCACACGTAGCAAAAAACTGCCTGTCTTTACAAAGAAACGCATGTGCGTTTCTTACTAAAGCTTTCGTGAAATTAATAAACATTCACAAGAACGCGATTATCTTTCAAAGTAAAGCTAGTACTGAGAAAAGCAACACTGATCTCAGTTCTAACAGTGCTTTCACACGTAGCAAACAACTGCTTGTCTTTACGAAGAAACGCATGTGCGTTTCAGACTAAAGCTTTCGTGAAATTAATAAACTTTCAAAAGAACGTGATTATCTTTCAAAGTAAAGCTTGTACTGAGAAAAGCAACACTGATCTCAGTTCTAACAGTGCTTTCACACGTAGCAAACAACTGCTTGTCTTTACGAAGAAACGCATGTGCGTTTCTTCCTAAAGCTTTCGTGAAATTAATAAACTTTAAAAAGAACGCGATTATCTTTCAAAGTAAAGTTTGTACTGAGAAAAGCAACACTGACCTCAGTTCTAACAGTGATTTCACACATATCAAACAACTGCTTGTCTTGACAAAGAAACGTATGTGCGTTTCTTCCTAAAGCTTTCGTGAAATTAATAAACTTTCAAAAGAACGCGATTATCTTTCAAAGTAAAGATTGTACTGAGAAAAGCAACACTGATCTCAGTTCTAACAGTGCTTTCACATGTAGCAAACAACTGCTTGTCTTTATAATGTAAGGCATGTGCGTTTCTTACTAAAGCTTTCGTGAAATTAATAAACTTTCAAAAGAACGCGATTATCTTTCAAAGTAAAGCTTGTACTGAGAAAAGGAACACTCATCTCAGTTCTAACAGTGCTTTCACACGTAGCAAACAACCGCTTGTCTTTTCGAAGAAACGCATGTGCGTTTCAGACTAAAGCTTTCGTGAAATTAATAAACTTTCAAAAGAACGCGATTGTCTTTCAAAGTATAGCTTGTACTGAGAAAAGCAACACTGATCTCAGTTCTAACAGTGCTTTCACACGTAACAAATACCGACTTGTCTTTACAAAGAAACGCATGTGCGTTTCTTCCTAAAGCTTTCGTGAAATTAATAAACTTTCAAAAGAACGCGATTATCTTTCAAAGTAAAGCTTGTACTGAGAGAAGCAACACTAATCTCAGTTCTAACAGTGCTTTCACATGTCGCAAACAACTGCTTGTCTTTATAATGTAACACATGTGCGTTTCGTACTAAAACTTTCGTGATATTAATAATCTTTCAAAAGAACGCGATTATCTTTCAAAGTAAAGCTTGTACTGAGAAAAGCAACACTGATCTCAGTTCTAACAGTGCTTTCACACGTAGCAAACAACTACCTGTCTTTACAAAGAAACGCATGTGCGTTTCTTACTAAAGCTTTCGTGAAATTAATAAACTATCACAAGAACGCGATTATCTTTCAAAGTAAAGCTTGTACTGAGAAAAGCAACACTGATCTCAGTTCTAACAGTGCTTTCACACGTAGCAAACAACTGCTTGTCTTTACGAAGAAACGCATGTGTGTTTCTTCCTAAAGCTTTCGTGAAATTAACAAACTTTTAAAGAACGCGATTATCTTTCAAAGTAAAGTTTGTACTGAGAAAAGCAACACTGACCTCAGTTCTAACAGTGATTTCACACATATCAAACAACTGCTTGTCTTGACAAAGAAACGTATGTGCGTTTCTTCCTAAAGCTTTCGTGAAATTAATAAACTTTCAAAAGAACGCGATTATCTTTCAAAGTAAAGATTGTACTGAGAAAAGCAACACTGATCTCAGTTCTAACAGTGCTTTCACATGTAGCAAACAACTGCTTGTCTTTATAATGTAACGCATGTGCGTTTCTTCCTAAAGCTTTCGGGAAATTAATAAACTTTCAAAAGAACGCGATTATCTTTCAAAGTAAAGCTTGTGCTGACAAAAGCAACACTGATCTCAGTTCTAACAGTGCTTTCACATGTCGCAAACAACTGCTTGGCTTTATAATGTAACGCATGTGCGTTTCGTACTAAAACTTTCGTGAAATTAATAATCTTTCAAAAGAACGCGATTATCTTTCAAAGTAAAGCTTGTACTGAGAAAAGCAACACTGATCTCAGTTCTAACAGTGCTTTCACACGTAGCAAAAAACTGCCTGTCTTTACAAAGAAACGCATGTGCGTTTCTTACTAAAGCTTTCGTGAAATTAATAAACATTCACAAGAACGCGATTATCTTTCAAAGTAAAGCTAGTACTGAGAAAAGCAACACTGATCTCAGTTCTAACAGTGCTTTCACACGTAGCAAACAACTGCTTGTCTTTACGAAGAAACGCATGTGCGTTTCTTCCTAAAGCTTTCGTGAAATTAATAAACTTTAAAAAGAACGCGATTATCTTTCAAAGTAAAGTTTGTACTGAGAAAAGCAACACTGACCTCAGTTCTAACAGTGATTTCACACATATCAAACAACTGCTTGTCTTGACAAAGAAACGTATGTGCGTTTCTTCCTAAAGCTTTCGTGAAATTAATAAACTTTCAAAAGAACGCGATTATCTTTCAAAGTAAAGATTGTACTGAGAAAAGCAACACTGATCTCAGTTCTAACAGTGCTTTCACATGTAGCAAACAACTGCTTGTCTTTATAATGTAAGGCATGTGCGTTTCTTACTAAAGCTTTCGTGAAATTAATAAACTTTCAAAAGAACGCGATTATCTTTCAAAGTAAAGCTTGTACTGAGAAAAGGAACACTCATCTCAGTTCTAACAGTGCTTTCACACGTAGCAAACAACCGCTTGTCTTTTCGAAGAAACGCATGTGCGTTTCAGACTAAAGCTTTCGTGAAATTAATAAACTTTCAAAAGAACGCGATTGTCTTTCAAAGTATAGCTTGTACTGAGAAAAGCAACACTGATCTCAGTTCTAACAGTGCTTTCACACGTAACAAATACCGACTTGTCTTTACAAAGAAACGCATGTGCGTTTCTTCCTAAAGCTTTCGTGAAATTAATAAACTTTCAAAAGAACGCGATTATCTTTCAAAGTAAAGCTTGTACTGAGAGAAGCAACACTAATCTCAGTTCTAACAGTGCTTTCACATGTCGCAAACAACTGCTTGTCTTTATAATGTAACGCATGTGCGTTTCGTACTAAAACTTTCGTGATATTAATAATCTTTCAAAAGAACGCGATTATCTTTCAAAGTAAAGCTTGTACTGAGAAAAGCAACACTGATCTCAGTTCTAACAGTGCTTTCACACGTAGCAAACAACTACCTGTCTTTACAAAGAAACGCATGTGCGTTTCTTACTAAAGCTTTCGTGAAATTAATAAACTATCACAAGAACGCGATTATCTTTCAAAGTAAAGCTTGTACTGAGAAAAGCAACACTGATCTCAGTTCTAACAGTGCTTTCACACGTAGCAAACAACTGCTTGTCTTTACGAAGAAACGCATGTGCGTTTCTTCCTAAAGCTTTCGTGAAATTAACAAACTTTTAAAGAACGCGATTATCTTTCAAAGTAAAGTTTGTACTGAGAAAAGCAACACTGACCTCAGTTCTAACAGTGATTTCACACATATCAAACAACTGCTTGTCTTGACAAAGAAACGTATGTGCGTTTCTTCCTAAAGCTTTCGTGAAATTAATAAACTTTCAAAAGAACGCGATTATCTTTCAAAGTAAAGATTGTACTGAGAAAAGCAACACTGATCTCAGTTCTAACAGTGCTTTCACATGTAGCAAACAACTGCTTGTCTTTATAATGTAACGCATGTGCGTTTCTTCCTAAAGCTTTCGTGAAATTAATAAACTTTCAAAAGAACGCGATTATCTTTCAAAGTAAAGCTTGTGCTGACAAAAGCAACACTGATCTCAGTTCTAACAGTGCTTTCACATGTCGCAAACAACTGCTTGGCTTTATAATGTAACGCATGTGCGTTTCGTACTAAAACTTTCGTGAAATTAATAATCTTTCAAAAGAACGCGATTATCTTTCAAAGTAAAGCTTGTACTGAGAAAAGCAACACTGATCTCAGTTCTAACAGTGCTTTCACACGTAGCAAAAAACTGCCTGTCTTTACAAAGAAACGCATGTGCGTTTCTTACTAAAGCTTTCGTGAAATTAATAAACTTTCACAAGAACGCGATTATCTTTCAAAGTAAAGCTTGTACTGAGAAAAGCAACACTGATCTCAGTTCTAACAGTGCTTTCACACGGAGCAAACAACTGCTTGTCTTTACGAAGAAACGCATGTGCGTTTCAGACTAAAGGTTTCGTGAAATTAATAAACTTTCAAAAGAACGCGATTATCTTTCAAAGTAAAGCTTGTACTGAGAAAAGCAACACTGATCTCAGTTCTAACAGTGCTTTCACACGTAGCAAAAAACTGCCTGTCTTTACAAAGAAACGCATGTGCGTTTCTTACTAAAGCTTTCGTGAAATTAATAAACATTCACAAGAACGCGATTATCTTTCAAAGTAAAGCTTGTACTGAGAAAAGCAACACTGATCTCAGTTCTAACAGTGCTTTCACACGTAGCAAACAACTGCTTGTCTTTACGAAGAAACGCATGTGCGTTTCAGACTAAAGCTTTCGTGAAATTAATAAACTTTCAAAAGAACGCGATTATCTTTCAAAGTAAAGCTTGTACTGAGAAAAGCAACACTGATCTCAGTTCTAACAGTGATTTCACACATATCAAACAACTGCTTGTCTTGACAAAGAAACGTATGTGCGTTTCTTCCTAAAGCTTTCGTGAAATTAATAAACTTTCAAAAGAAAGCAATTATCTTTCAAAGTAAAGCTTGTACTGAGAAAAGCAACACTGATCTCAGTTCTAACAGTGCTTTCACATGTAGGAAACAACTGCTTGTCTTTATAATGTAACGCATGTGCGTTTCGTACTAAAGCTTTCGTGAAATTAATAATCTTTCAAAAGAACGCGATTATCTTTCAAAGTAAAGCTTGTACTGAGAAAAGCAACACTGATCTCAGTTCTAACAGTGCTTTCACACGTAACAAATACCTACTTGTCTTTACAAAGAAACGCATGTGCGTTTCTTCCTAAAGCTTTCGTGAAATTAATAAACTTTCAAAAGAACGCGATTATCTTTCAAAGTAAAGCTTGTACTGAGAGAAGCAACATTGATCTCTGTTCTAACAGTGCTTTCACATGTAGCAAACAACTGCTTGTCTTTACAAAGAAACGCATGTGCGTTTCTTCCTAAAGCTTTCGTGAAATTAATAAACTTTCAAAAGAACGCGATTATCGTTCAAAGTAAAGCTTGTACTGAGAAAAGCAACACTGATCTCAGTTCTAACAGTGCTTTCACACGTAGCAAACAACTGCTTGTCTTTACGAAGAAACGCATGTGCGTTTCAGACTAAAGCTTTCGTGAAATTAATAAACTTTCAAAAGAACGCGATTGTCTTTCAAAGTAAAGCTTGTACTGAGAAAAGCAACACTGATCTCAGTTCTAACAGTGCTTTCACATGTAACAAATACCTACTTGTCTTTACAAAGAAACGCATGTGCGTTTCTTCCTAAAGCTTTCGTGAAATTAATAAACTTTCAAAAGAACGCGATTATCTTTCAAAGTAAAGCTTGTACTGAGAGAAGCAACACTGATCTCTGTTCTAACAGTGCTTTCACACGTAGCAAACAACTGCTTGTCTCTAGAAAGAAACGCATGTGCGTTTCTTCCTAAAGCTTTCGTGAAATTAATAAACTTTCAAAAGAACGCGATTATCTTTCAAAGTAAAGCTTGTACTGAGAAAAGCAACACTGATCTCAGTTCTAACAGTGCTTTCACACATAGCAAACAACTGCTTGTCTTGACAAAGTAACGCATGTGCGTTTCTTACTAAAGCTTTCATGAAATTAATAAACTTTCAAAAGAACGCGATTATCTTTCAAAGTAAAGCTTGTACTGAGAAAAGCAACACTGATCTCAGTTCTAACAGTGCTTTCACACATAGCAAAAAACTGCCTGTCTTTACAAAGAAACGCATGTGCGTTTCTTACTAAAGCTTTCGTGAAATTAATAAACTTTCACAAGAACGCGATTATCTTTCAAAGTAAAGCTTGTACTGAGAAAAGCAACACTGATCTCAGTTCTAACAGTGCTTTCACACGTAGCAAACAACTGCTTGTCTTTACGAAGAAACGCATGTGCGTTTCTTCCTAAAGCTTTCGTGAAATTAATAAACTTTCAAAAGAACGCGATTATCTTTCAAAGTAAAGCTTGTACTGAGAGAAGCAACATTGATCTCTGTTCTAACAGTGCTTTCACATGTAGCAAACAACTGCTTGTCTTTACAAAGAAACGCATGTGCTTTTCTTCCTAAAGCTTTCGTGAAATTAATAAACTTTCAAAAGAACGCGATTATCTTTCAAAGTAAAGCTTGTACTGAGAAAAGCAACACTGATCTCAGTTCTAACAGTGCTTTCACACGTAGCAAACAACTGCTTGTCTTGACAAAGAAACGTATGTGCGTTTCTTCCTAAAGCTTTCGTGAAATTAATAAACTTTCAAAAGAACGCGATTATCTTTCAAAGTAAAGCTTGTACTGAGAAAAGCAACACTGATCTCAGTTCTAACAGTGCTTTCACACGTAGCAAACAACTGCTTGTCTTGACAAAGAAACGTATGTGCGTTTCTTCCTAAAGCTTTCGTGAAATTAATAAACTTTCAAAAGAACGCGATTATCTTTCAAAGTAAAGCTTGTACTGAGAAAAGCAACACTCATCTCAGTTCTAACAGTACTTTCACACGTAGGAAAGAACCGCTTGTCTTTATAATGTAACGCTTGTGCGTTTCGTACTAAAGCTTTCGTGAAATTAATAAACTTTCAAAAGAACGCGATTATCTTTCAAAGTAAAGCCTGTACTGAGAAAAGCAACACTGATCTCAGTTCTAACAGTGCTTTCACATGTCGCAAACAACTGCTTGTCTTTATAATGTAACGCATGTGCGTTTCGTACTAAAACTTTCGTGAAATTAATAAACTTTCAAAAGAACGCGATTATCTTTCAAAGTAAAGCTTGTACTGAGAAAAGCAACACTGATATCAGTTCTAACAGTGCTTTCACACGTAGCAAACAACTGCCTGTCTTTACAAAGAAACGCATGTGCGTATCTTACTAAAGCTTTCGTGAAATTAATAAACTTTTTCAAGAACGCGATTATCTTTCAAAGTAAAGCTTGTACTGAGAAAAGCAACAATGATCTCAGTTCTAACAGTGCTTTCACACGTAGCAAACAACTGCTTGTCTTTACGAAGAAACGCATGTGCGTTTCAGACTAAAGCTTTCGTGAAATTAATAAACTTTCAAAAGAACGCGATTATCTTTCAAAGTAAAGCTTGTACTGAGAAAAGCAACACTGACCTCAGTTCTAACAGTGATTTCACACATATCAAACAACTGCTTGTCTTGACAAAGAAACGTATGTGCGTTTCTTCCTAAAGCTTTCGTGAAATTAATAAACTTTCAAAAGAACGCGATTATCTTTCAAAGTAAAGATTGTACTGAGAAAAGCAACACTGATCTCAGTTCTAACAGTGATTTCACACATATCAAACAACTGCTTGTCTTGAGAAAGAAACGTATGTGCGTTTCTTCCTAAAGCTTTCGTGAAATTAATAAACTTTCAAAAGAACGCGATTATCTTTCAAAGTAAAGCTTGTACTGAGAAAAGCAACACTGATCTCAGTTCTAACAGTGCTTTCACAAGTAGCAAACAACTGCCTGTCTTTACAAAGAAACGCATGTGCGTTTCAGACTAAAGTTTTCGTGAAATTAATAAACTTTCAAAAGAACGTGATTATCTTTCAAAGTAAAGCTTGTACTGAGAAAAGCAACACTGATCTCAGTTCTAACAGTGCTTTCACACGTAGCAAACAACTGCTTGTCTTTACGAAGAAACGCATGTGCGTTTCTTCCTAAAGCTTTCGTGAAATTAATAAACTTTAAAAAGAACGCGATTATCTTTCAAAGTAAAGTTTGTACTGAGAAAAGCAACACTGACCTCAGTTCTAACAGTGATTTCACACATATCAAACAACTGCTTGTCTTGACAAAGAAACGTATGTGCGTTTCTTCCTAAAGCTTTCGTGAAATTAATAAACTTTCAAAAGAACGCGATTATCTTTCAAAGTAAAGATTGTACTGAGAAAAGCAACACTGATCTCAGTTCTAACAGTGCTTTCACATGTAGCAAACAACTGCTTGTCTTTATAATGTAAGGCATGTGCGTTTCTTACTAAAGCTTTCGTGAAATTAATAAACTTTCAAAAGAACGCGATTATCTTTCAAAGTAAAGCTTGTACTGAGAAAAGGAACACTCATCTCAGTTCTAACAGTGCTTTCACACGTAGCAAACAACCGCTTGTCTTTACGAAGAAACGCATGTGCGTTTCAGACTAAAGCTTTCGTGAAATTAATAAACTTTCAAAAGAACGCGATTGTCTTTCAAAGTATAGCTTGTACTGAGAAAAGCAACACTGATCTCAGTTCTAACAGTGCTTTCACACGTAACAAATACCGACTTGTCTTTACAAAGAAACGCATGTGCGTTTCTTCCTAAAGCTTTCGTGAAATTAATAAACTTTCAAAAGAACGCGATTATCTTTCAAAGTAAAGCTTGTACTGAGAGAAGCAACACTAATCTCAGTTCTAACAGTGCTTTCACATGTCGCAAACAACTGCTTGTCTTTATAATGTAACGCATGTGCGTTTCGTACTAAAACTTTCGTGATATTAATAATCTTTCAAAAGAACGTGATTATCTTTCAAAGTAAAGCTTGTACTGAGAAAAGCAACACTGATCTCAGTTCTAACAGTGCTTTCACACGTAGCAAACAACTACCTGTCTTTACAAAGAAACGCATGTGCGTTTCTTACTAAAGCTTTCGTGAAATTAATAAACTATCACAAGAACGCGATTATCTTTCAAAGTAAAGCTTGTACTGAGAAAAGCAACACTGATCTCAGTTCTAACAGTGCTTTCACACGTAGCAAACAACTGCTTGTCTTTACGAAGAAACGCATGTGCGTTTCTTCCTAAAGCTTTCGTGAAATTAACAAACTTTTAAAGAACGCGATTATCTTTCAAAGTAAAGTTTGTACTGAGAAAAGCAACACTGACCTCAGTTCTAACAGTGATTTCACACATATCAAACAACTGCTTGTCTTGACAAAGAAACGTATGTGCGTTTCTTCCTAAAGCTTTCGTGAAATTAATAAACTTTCAAAAGAACGCGATTATCTTTCAAAGTAAAGATTGTACTGAGAAAAGCAACACTGATCTCAGTTCTAACAGTGCTTTCACATGTAGCAAACAACTGCTTGTCTTTATAATGTAACGCATGTGCGTTTCTTCCTAAAGCTTTCGTGAAATTAATAAACTTTCAAAAGAACGCGATTATCTTTCAAAGTAAAGCTTGTGCTGACAAAAGCAACACTGATCTCAGTTCTAACAGTGCTTTCACATGTCGCAAACAACTGCTTGGCTTTATAATGTAACGCATGTGCGTTTCGTACTAAAACTTTCGTGAAATTAATAATCTTTCAAAAGAACGCGATTATCTTTCAAAGTAAAGCTTGTACTGAGATAAGCAACACTGATCTCAGTTCTAACAGTGCTTTCCCACGTAGCAAAAAACTGCCTGTCTTTACAAAGAAACGCATGTGCGTTTCTTACTAAAGCTTTCGTGAAATTAATAAACTTTCACAAGAACGCGATTATCTTTCAAAGTAAAGCTTGTACTGAGAAAAGCAACACTGATCTCAGTTCTAACAGTGCTTTCACACGGAGCAAACAACTGCTTGTCTTTACGAAGAAACGCATGTGCGTTTCAGACTAAAGGTTTCGTGAAATTAATAAACTTTCAAAAGAACGCGATTATCTTTCAAAGTAAAGCTTGTACTGAGAAAAGCAACACTGATCTCAGTTCTAACAGTGCTTTCACACGTAGCAAAAAACTGCCTGTCTTTACAAAGAAACGCATGTGCGTTTCTTACTAAAGCTTTCGTGAAATTAATAAACATTCACAAGAACGCGATTATCTTTCAAAGTAAAGCTTGTACTGAGAAAAGCAACACTGATCTCAGTTCTAACAGTGCTTTCACACGTAGCAAACAACTGCTTGTCTTTACGAAGAAACGCATGTGCGTTTCAGACTAAAGCTTTCGTGAAATTAATAAACTTTCAAAAGAACACGATTATCTTTCAAAGTAAAGCTTGTACTGAGAAAAGCAACACTGATCTCAGTTCTAACAGTGATTTCACACATATCAAACAACTGCTTGTCTTGACAAAGAAACGTATGTGCGTTTCTTCCTAAAGCTTTCGTGAAATTAATAAACTTTCAAAAGAAAGCAATTATCTTTCAAAGTAAAGCTTGTACTGAGAAAAGCAACACTGATCTCAGTTCTAACAGTGCTTTCACATGTAGGAAACAACTGCTTGTCTTTATAATGTAACGCATGTGCGTTTCGTACTAAAGCTTTCGTGAAATTAATAATCTTTCAAAAGAACGCGATTATCTTTCAAAGTAAAGCTTGTACTGAGAAAAGCAACACTGATCTCAGTTCTAACAGTGCTTTCACACGTAACAAATACCTACTTGTCTTTACAAAGAAACGCATGTGCGTTTCTTCCTAAAGCTTTCGTGAAATTAATAAACTTTCAAAAGAACGCGATTATCTT
>NW_026646979.1:47500-55000 GCF_950005125.1 Chionomys nivalis | reverse complement strand
AAAAAGCAAGCAAGCAAGAAAATGCAGGGTCTTTTTTCTTTTTTTTCTTTTTTTTTTTTTTTGTCTTTGTTAATGCCAGGCCATTCATTTTATTTTAGTTTTTCCTTTAAGATTGTATTTTCAGGGGCTGGAGAGATGGCTCAGAGGTTAAGAGCACTGACTGTTCTTCCAAAGGTCCTGTCTCAAAAAAAAAAATCAAATTAAAATGTGAACTAAAACAAAGAAGGGGCTTTTTGTTTTTGCTTTTTTTTTTGTTTTTTTTGTTGTTGTTGTTGTTGTTGTTGTTGTTGTTTTTGGATTTTTCGAGACAGGGTTTCTCCGTAGCTTTTTGTTTCCTGTCCTGGAACTAGCTCTTCTAGACCAGGCTGGACTCGAACTCACAGAGATCCGCCTGCTTCTGCCTCCCAAGTTCTGGGATTAAAGGCGTGTGCCACCGCCTGGCGGGCTTTTGGTTTTGTTTTGTTTTCTAAGAAACCTGAAAATGACTGAATTCAACAATTATCCAAGTTCAGCAAGAAGGTAGTGTTTCCCAGCTTCAAGCAGAAAGCAGCAAATATGCATATCTAGGCCCTGTCACCAGAAGAGGGCACTAGATTCCCACCATGTGGTTTCTGGAAAGTCCAGAAATTCCATCTCTCCAGTTCTGATTCTTTCCATCACTGCAGGCAGGCAGGCCTGCATTTAGTGAGAGAGTGGACACCATTCTTCGTTCCTTCCTGTTTCTCATGCATTTGTGTCTGTCACATCCTGGGTAACCAGAGGGTCTGCCACCTATGCCTGAGACGTAGCTTGGGACTGGGGGAAGGGAGAGAGTGGGTGCCCCCCCCCCCGGGGGAGCCTTGGGCAGAGGATTCCCTGCAGGAGGCCTCATCCCCTCTCAGGAGCCCATGGGGAACGTGTGAAGGGAAGGTCAACATACAGTCAGTCCTGCACAGCTGAGGACAATTTATTTATGCTCCTGCATTGCTGGTGGGAATGCAAGCTGGTCCAGCCCCTTGGGATGTCAGTGTGGCGATTTCTCAGAGAAGTAGGAAACAACCTTCCTCAAGACCCAGCAATACCACTTTTGGGTATATATCCAAGATTTCTGTTCAATTGAATCTTAAAGTGTGCCACCACCGCCCAGTCAGAGAGAAGAATTTTTTTTTTTTGAGAAGAATTTTTTTTATGATTTATTTAACTTTATATGTGCAATGGTGTGAGGGTGTCAGATCACCTAGGAACTGGATTTACAATCACGTATGAGCTGCCATATGGGTACTGGGAATGCAAACCACTTCCTCAGAGCCACCGAGCCATCTCTCCAAGCCAAAATTACATTTCTCTGGGTGTGCCTGTGTGTGTGTGCGCGCGCGTGCGCGCGCACGGGCACATGTGTTTTAGCTTTTGAACTAACCAAGATGAATGGTTCCATATCTGGCAGAGAGGCAGGTGGATCTCTGGGAGTTTGAGGCCAGCCTGGTTGACAAGAGCTAGTTCCAAAGACAGGCTCCAAAGCAACAGAGAAACCCTGTCTTGAAAATCAAAACAAAAACACAAACCAAAAAAATAAAATAAAATAAAACATAAATTAAATGAGAGAGAGAGAGAGAGAGAGAGAGAGAGAGAGAGAGAGAGAGAGAAATGTCAATTTGTCAATTTTCAGACAGGAAATAAGAAAAAACAAAACCATAATGTCACAAAGATGACAGACTGGTTTATATAGTGAATTAAAGGTATTATACAGAGAAACCCTGCACCAAAAATAAAAAATAATAAAAGAAGAAAACAGAGAAAAAAGAAAGAAGGAAGGAAGGAAGGAAGGAAGAAAGGAAGGAAGGAAGGAAGGAAGGGAAAACAGGTGTTTTCCTTTTTTTCTTTGTTTATCTCAGGTTATTTATTTTTATTTATTTTTTTTTCTAAAATTGCAGCAGCAGCAGTATATTTTGGGAAGCTGACTACTTTCATGGAAGTGTTCAGAAAGAAGTCCTGGGCCATGCATGTAGTGAGTGAGATAGATTGTCTGGAGCATAAATAAAAAGCCAATTCCTGCCTCAAAATAGAAAAAAAAATCAAGTTAAAATGTGAAATAATAAAATAAATAAGGGTTTTTTTTTGTTTGTTTGTGTGTTTTTTTGTTTTTTGTTTTTTTTGCAATGAGTGAATTCAACAACTTTCAATTTCCCAACTCCAACAGGAAAGGCAGCAGATATCCATATCAAAGAGGTCCAGTGAAGCTGTAGCCACACCCTTTAATGTTTGTGTTACAAAGACACAGAGTTAGGAAAGAAATGATCTTGATCTTTTTTTCAGGAGATCTGAAAACTCAAAACAGCAACCAAACACAAACCAAGTAGGAAGAAATGACTTGGCAGACAGGCAGGAGGATGTCAGTGAGTTCAAGGCCAGCCTCACCTACCAAGGACATTCCAGGACTGTTCCCTAGATAAACCCTGTCTCACAAAACCAAACACACACACACAAAAAAAAAAAAAACAGAAAAATTAGGAAATTGTTCCTGAAACACCACAAACCAACTAGATGGCACTTAATAGCAATCAAAGGTGGGTGAAATATAAAACGGAGAGAAATTCTTTGATGAAATCCAACCTCCTAGCCAGGCGGTGGTGGCTGGCGCACGCCTTTAATCCCAGCACTCGGGAGGAAGAGGCAGGCGGATCTCTGTGAGTTTGAGGCCAGCCTGGTCTACAAGAGCTAGTTCCAGGACAGGCTCCAAAGCCACAGAGAAGCCCTGTCTCAAAAAACCAAAAAAAAAAAAAAAAAAAAAAAAAAAAAGAAAAAGAAATCCAACCTCCTTTCTTGGTCAAAGCCGTACAGCCAATAGAACTAGAAGGAACATGTGTCCACCTCTCAATTAAAAAAAAAAAAAAAGCCGTGCAGTGGTGGCGAACACCTTTAATCCCAGCACTCAGGAGGCAGAGGCAGGCGGGTCGCTGTGAGTTCGAGACCAGCCTGGTCTACAAGAGCTAGTTCCAGGACAGGCTCCAAAACCACAGGGAAACCCTGTCTCGAAAAACCACAAAAGAAAAAAAAAAAAGAAAAAGAAAAAGAAAACAAAAGAAAAGAAAAAGAAAAAAAGAAAGAATATTTAACAAGTGGTGCTGGCATAACTGGATATCAACATGTAGAAAAATGAAAATAGACCCATATCTATCTCCATGCACAAAACTCGAGTCCAAATGGATCAAAGACCTCAACATAAAGCCAGCCACACTGAACCTTATAGAAGAGAAAGTGGGACGTACACTCAAACGCATTGCCACAGGGAACCACTACTTTCTAAATAGAACCCCAGCAGCACGGACACTGAGGAGAAATAATATATTAATGGGATCTCCTAAACCTGAAAAGCTTATGAAAAGCAAAGGACACGGTCAACAAGACAAAACGACGGCCTTACAGAATGGGAAAAGATCTTCACTAACCCGGTCCACATCAGACAGAGGTCTGATCTCCAAAATACACAAAGAACTCACGACATTGGTCATTTCAAGAACAAGTAATCCAGTTCACAAAATGGAGTACAGACCTAAACAGAAAACTCACAACAGGCGAATCTAAAATGGCTGAAAGACACTTAAGGAAATGTTCAACATGCTTAGTCATCAGAGAAATGCAAATCCAAACAACTCTGAGATTCCATCTTACACCTGTAAGAATGGCCAAGATCAAAAACACTGATGACCACTTATGCTGGAGAGGTGGTGGGGAAAAGAGAATACTCCTGCATTGCTGGTGGGAGTGCAAGCTGGTACAGCCCCTTTGGACGTCAGTGTGGTGATTTCTCAGAAGGGTAGGAAGCAGCCTTCCTCGAGACTCAGTCATACCACTGTTGGGTATATGTCCACAGGATGTTCAATCGTGCCACAAGGACACGTGCTCAACTATGTTCACAGCAGCTTTGTTTGTCATAGCCAGAACCTAGAAGCAACCTAAATGCCCCTCGACCCTCGTTCGAAGAACGGATAAGAAAAAATTGTGGGCCGGGCGGTGGCGGCGCACGCCTTTAATCCCAGCATTTGGGAGGGAGGCAGAGGCAGGCGGATCTCTGTGAGTTCGAGACCAGCCTGGTCTACAAGAACTAGTTCCAGGACAGGCTCCAAAACCACAGAGAAACCCTGTCTTGAAAAACCAAAAAAAAAAAAAAAAAAAAAAAAAAAAAAAAAAGTGCCGGGCGGTGGTGGCGCACGCCTTTAATCCCAGCACTTGGGAGGCAGAGGCAGGCGGATCTCTGTGAGTTCGAGACCAGCCTGGTCTACAAGAGCTAGTTCCAGGACAGGCTCCAAAACCACAGAGAAACCCTGTCTTGAAAAACCAAAAAAAAAAAAAAAAAAAAAAAAAAAAAAAAAAAAAAAAATAAAAGAAAAGAAAAGAAAAGAAAAAAAAAAAAGAAAGAAAAAAATGTGGTACACAATGGAGAGTAGAAAAAAAAAACCCGACATATTGGATTTTGCATGAAAATAGATGGAGCTAGAAAACATTATTTTGAGTGAGGTAACCCAGACAGACCCAGAAAGACAATTATCACATGTACTCACTCATAGGTGCTTTTTAAACATAAAGCAAAGAAAACCAGTCTACAAACCACAACCCCAGAACTTAGACAACCATGTGGACACCAAGAGAGACTTACATAGATCTAATCTACATGGGAAGTAGAAAGCAGAAAAAGACAAGGTCTCCTGAGTAAATTGGGAGCATGGGGACCTTGGGGGAGGGCTGGGGGGGAGGGGAGATGCAGGGAAGGGAGCAAAGAAAAAATGTAGAGCTCAATAAATCTCAATGAAAAATTAAAAAAAAAAAGAAGAAGAATACTCTGTAGACTGTGGCTATATAGACGTCCTGGAAGAAGACGCTGTTGGAACGGATGTGCTCAGATCATCTCTGTAGGGCTATGATTTACAAGTTAACTTTCTAGCTTTTCAGTTGTTGCATGAGGTGACTACAGATTCAATAAAACCCAATTGGATCCTTCCTACTGGTGTAGGCCAGTGTTTCCTTACAACCAGACTGCAATTCTAGGCAATAATGTTGACATGATGGGAGTCAGCAAGGAGGAGTTGGGCGTCATTAAAAGTTTGGGATTTTGGGGTACAGTGAAGACTCATTTGGGCACCAGAAACCTTAACAGATAATCTCACACATTTGAGCCACATACGTCCCTTAAAGTAGGTAGGTAGGTAGGTAGGTAGGTAGGTAGGTAGGTAGGTAGGTTGGTTGGTTGGTTGTTTCCCCCACCTACTTGGGTTAGGGTCTGAGAATCCATTATCAAGGAAAGCCCTAGGGAAGCAAAATCCCTAGGGAAGGGTTTGCAACCACAAAGAGAGGCATGGCCCAAGCTCACACGCCTAGGGATGGCACTACTCCCTTACCGAGGACTGGGACCTCCTAAATCGATTAGCAAACATGCTCATGTCAGTGGTGTCATCTCATCCCTGGGGTACGATTTGGTTTTGGAGTATGATTTGTTTCTTGGTTCTGTTGCCCTAAATCCTGCCTCTCTGACCCCCGGAGAAACATCCAATAGACCTTCTTGCTTTGAAAGCAAAAGGATGAATCTAGATGCTGCCATTTACAATGAAGACCAAACAGAAGTCACCCCAGTTCCTCCCGTTTGCGGAAGGAGTTATCCCACCACAGGTTACATGGAATAAGCAAAACTCTTGGAAGCCCCTCCTTTGGGCTGAGTTTCCCACACAGCTCTGACGATGCAGGAGGATGCCGAGAGCCCAGTTGGTGCCTCAGCCCGATGCCTGCATCTGTGCCTTGGCAGCAGCTATTCATCTCTTGCCACTCAGAGAGAGTCCAATTCCCTTAAGTTTATCCTTCCCTAAGTGCTCATTCACTTCAGAGGACTCAACCCTCATCCTCCGTATCCTCCTGGCCTAATTTCTCATATTACTGAGTATGAATACCTGTTCAGGAGAGGGAGGAAGGGTCATTCATGAAAAAAGTGAGTGTTCAACTAACTAGCTCCCCATGGGTGAAGGAAGTAGTGAAAAGATTTTAATGACGCAGAGAGAAATTTCTAGTTTTGGAAGGAGGAGATCCTGAACGGCTCCCTCTGTGTCGCAGGAGAGACTCCCGGAAAGGAAACCTCAGGTTCCGGTCGGTCGGTCAGTTCGGGGAGAAATATCAGCAAGGAGGTAAAGGCCGTGCCTCACGACATCAGCAGTCCCTTCTCTGGAAATTCTACGGTATCCCAGAGAGCTCTCAGAATTTTGTGATGTCACTCGTGTCCTAGAAACGCCAACTGCCCTCAAGACACACTGTCTCGGTGCCTTCTAGACTCACTTCTAGACACGTCGTCTCGACTGATGAGTCTACTTGCAAGAGAGAGAATGGAGAGGAGATCGTGGAGAGGCCAGAGGGAGGAAGAAGAAAGCTGGCCCCAGATCTCACAGGCAAACATGGAGAAATAAGTGGTTGGTCCTGGGGAAGACGAAATGAGTTCACCACTAGCAGGGACTAGAGAGATCTCTGGATGTGATGGCTTTGAGACTTCCAGGGCTAGGGCTCAGGAACTGGGAGGTTTCTGGGATGCCCAATAGGCCTGCCTGTCTTGTTTCTCTGAGTTCCTAAAGGGCCAAGCCACATCAAAGATTCATGATAGTTGATTTGACAAAGTCGGGAATAGACAAGGAGTGCGGAAGGAGTCAGTGAGATTTCAATATCAGCATTGCACATCATCTCCCCCCCCCCCCCAAGTCCTTTTCGTTGTGGAGCAGTAATAATAGAGAAAGGGCAGTAGTGCCCTGCCAAAGCCCGATTTTTACCATGCCTTATATCACAGCCATTAGCAGGGTTGAGGCATCAAGTGCTGCAGTCAGTCAGTCAGTCAGTCAGTCAGTCAGTCCTCCTGTGACCCCCTAATGTTTCTGGCTTCCCAGTTAGGAATGACACCCTGGTCTCCAGTTCAGCCTGAGAGGAGCTCGTTAGAGCCAATGGATGAGAGAGTGGGAAGAGACTGCAATTTTTTTCTTTTTCCCTTCTTCTTTTGTCTTTTTCCTTTCTTTCTCTGTTTTGCTGTTTTGTTTTGATTTTCAAGAAAGGGTTTCTTTGTGTATTTTGGTCTGTTCTAAAACTCACTCTGTAAATCAGGCCATCCTTGAACTCACGGAGATCTGTGTGTGTAAGTGCTGTGATTAAAGGCACGCCCCCACCCCCACACACCACAGTCCGGCTGAGACTGTAATTTCTTGTTAGTTCTGGGTGTCCTGGGCTGTTAGTAAGTGACGATGGCTCTGTGTTGTGAATCTTTGTGAATCCAGACTATGTTCTGCCCATCAATGACATGAGTCTGAAGCATCAAGCTAGTGACTTGGGCACCCACCCCTATACTACCTGAGGTCTCTGAAGTCACGGTGCATCCTCTCTATAGCTCTGAATAAGGCTTAGAAAGCCTTCCCCTGGGTCACCTTGTGCAGAGGAAACCAGGTAACCTCTGAGAGACATGCACCACCTTCCTACAGAAAGAAGGGATGACTGACTGACTAATAC
>NW_026646979.1:5000-32500 GCF_950005125.1 Chionomys nivalis | reverse complement strand
GGCGGGCGGGACGGACCCGGCCCGACGAGCCTCCGGCCGCGGCAGCGCAAGAGCCGGGGGAGCGACACACACACCGCTCGATGATCTCGAGCGCAGCGAGGCGGGGGGGCCTGCGGTATCGGCAAGGCTCTTACTTCCTTTCCGGGGCGCGTTCTTGAGCGTTCGCGGACACAGGGGACCGGACCGAGAGAAAACATAATGCACAAAGCGGTCCCCCGAGAGCCAGGCCTGCCTCTCCAGGAACACCCACCGGGTCTAACACCAGGCGGGGAGGCATTCTTGTCAATCGACAGACCACCCACCTTTAACGGTGAGAAGAAAAAAGGCCGGCCGCGACCGCTCAACACCACACAGCGCTCACAGCCTACGGGAGAAGGCAGCGCACGGTGGGCCGCTCGCCCGACGTCCTCCGCTCACGGAGGGGAACCTCAGAGAGCCTCTTACCGCTTCGCCTCGACCCCCTTCATCATCGGGGTCATCTTAACCCAACGAGAGCACACCTCGCAGAGGAACACCGCTAAAGGCCGGACCGCGCACAGAAGGCACACACGTCAGAGAACCGGGAAACGCCGCCGCCGCTCAGAACCGGGCACCTCTGAAGATCGGCCTGGAACGCTCCAGGAGCACCAACGAGGATGGCAAGCAAGACGCGTGCACGCGAGCCCGCTCGGGAGGGACACACGTGACGCGGCACATCAGCCGACCCTCCCCCGGCTCGGAGGGAGGAGGGCTAAACAGACCACACACGGTGGGCAGAGTGAAACGCGCGACGGGGGGAACAGAGCCCCCGGCGCGCCTCACAGGAACCCCCACGAACCACAGCGAGCAGTGCGGAGGGGCTTTCACAGGGCTCAGGCCGGATAACCGCACCCCTGCCTTCCACACACCACCGGTAAAAGGTGGGGAGGAGAGACGAGGGGCCCGCTGGCAGAACGAGAAGAGCGGCCGCCATTCGCCATGAATGTCCGTCCCTCGCCTGGCGCGGCTTAGGCCTCCGGCCCGAATGAACACAGAGCGAGGGCACCACATCGATCGACAAAGCAGAACCGGGAAGAAACGAGCGACAGAGCATCAACACATGCCACCAAAAAAAAAAATTGAAAAAAAAAAAAAATTGAAAAAAAAAAAAAGAAAACCCTTCACACCTCCACAACCAAAAAAAAAACAGCGGTGGGGTCCACGGGGAAATCCAAAAAAAAATGTGCACTCGGGAGGCACATAAGGCAGCAGAAGGGTCAGACTGAGTAACCCTCCCCCCCGCAAGGACTCATGGAGGCTCGGGAGCTCCACAACGAGGGAGGGGGAAAACAGTGCGCTCGGGAGGCACTGGGGAAGCAGAGGACCGGGGGGGGGGGACCCACCCAGTCCATGGAGACTCGGGAGCTCCACGATCTGATCCCAAAAAAAAAAAAAAAAAAAAAAAGCAAGCACCGGGACGGTAAGGGAGAAGCATCGAGAGACAGTTCCCACCATCCAAACGGCACGGGCGACAGACCACAAAGCGGGGACGCCTGACACGCTTCACCACGGGCAAAAAAAAGCAAGGAAGCCAGTCACCTCAGAAAGCCACTCGGGAAAGCACGCACGGGCCCAGTCCCAAAAGGCAGCAAGAAACCCGGGCACAGCAGGCTGGGCTAGGCGGGAGAAAAAGCACCCAGCGAGCGAGGCTCAGAAGAGAGACCGCCACCTAGCGTCCTTTAATGTCACCCAATTAAAGGACGGCGTGTCAGCACCTATCTGCAGGTACAATAAGGACAGATAGTAACCATTAGAAGAATGACAACAAGTCCGGGGAGTCATTCACAGACCACACAGAACTCCTGAAAGTGAGGCTGGGTGAAATGTCCCAAAAATGTCCCCATAAACAAGAGAACCGACCCTCAAAGGAACAACTGGTCCACCTCATAACCATGACAGGACCGAGAGAGCGAGGTGGACATGCCAGAAAGCCGGGCGCCCAGCCTCCTCCCGGCCGAAGACCCTGCGACCAGCCGCTAGGGATGGAGACGGGCAAGAAGAAAAACTTGGGGGAAAAAAAAAATAAAATCTCGAGTCCAAGAAACCGGGGACCAGTGAACAGGGAAGCCGGGACCACCACCTCCTCTCGGCCTCAGAATGGCAAGGTCCGCCGCTGAGGACCGAGGGTTCTGGCAAGAGGAAAGAAAAAAAAAATTCATAAAAAGCTCCGAGAGTCCGAACCAGGGAAGCGAGAAAGCCGGGACTACAGCCTCCTCTCGGCCTCAGGATGGCAAGGTCCGCCGCTGAGGACCGAGGGTTCTGGCAAGAGGAAAGAAAAAAAAAATTCATAAAAAGCTCCGAGAGTCCGAACCAGGGAAGCGAGAAAGCCGGGACTACAGCCTCCTCTCGGCCTCAGGATGGCAAGGTCCGCCGCTGAGGACCGAGGGTTCTGGCAAGAGGGGGAAAGAATTAAAAAAAAAAAAAAAAAAAAAGTCCGAGACCCCAACGAGTCCGTGACAGGGCAGCGGGGAAGCCGGGATCAACCAACGCCTCCTCTCGGCCGAGGGTCGCCGGGTCCCAGGGCTCTTAGAAGAGAGTTTAAAAGGCAAGGGAAAAACAACTTTTAAAGCCGGGGTACTTCACCGATCCTGGGCCCGGGTAGACTCGACACCTAGCGGGGGTACGCCAACGACTTATGCCTTCTGGTCGACCCGCTCAAGTCTCCCAGCACCCTTCCCATCTGCTCCTTTCACTCGGTTCCAGCCCCAGCGCACCCATGGGTGACTCTTCCGGCACAACCTCCTACACAGAGACCGTTCCCAAGCACGACACCAACTCCGGGACACACCCGCCTGCCGGGCCGGGACTCTCGTCACTCTTTCCGCCTCACAAAAGCCATTTCGCCCCGTCCTCGTCAACGACCGAGGACCAGGAGCGTTGCACAAAAAAGGCCACCGCTAGGTGGCGCCCGACAACCGACCGACATACATGGCTCGCTCGCCCGCTCGCTCGGCCGCGGCGTCTTCACCTTCTCTGGCGTTACAGCGTCCTCCCACGCTCACGCCCGGAGGCGACACGGGCCCACAACAGGACAGGGAACCCCCCTGTCGGTTCCCCCACCCACCCCCGAACGCGGGCCGGCCTGGACATTCGGGGCGACGAAAACGAAAGTACGACCGAGACCACAGGCAGCTGGGAAAACAGGCGAATCAATCGCTCACGGGAAACAAAGAGCGTGTCTGACCGTTCATCGGTGACAGGACTAGGTGGGGGGCCAGGGGCTTCTGCCACAATTAGGCCATGGTGAGAGGGAGGGAGGGAGGGAGGGAGGGAGGGAGGGAGGGAGGGAGGGAAGGGAGGAAGGAAGGAGGCAAGGATCAGAGCAGTGAATATACAGGTGCACAGTCCTTACACCAATATTGACTGCAGATAGAAAATAAGAGGAAGAAAAAAAACACACACACACACAGAATGTCACCAAAGGGACAGCCTGGTCTATAAAAGTGAGTTCCAGGAGAGCCAGGGCTATTACATGAAATTGCCTGAGTTCAGATCAACAATTTCTCAACTCCAACAACGATGTTTACAGGAAAGGCAACAGATGTGTACATCAAGGAAAGCCAGTGGAGCCGTAGGCACACCCTTCACACACTTTGAAACTTCTCTGTTGCAAGGTCACAGAGTTAGGAAAGGATCTTGATCTTGAACTTTCCTTAATAGTAAGTCTGTGTGTGTATCACACTCAAGCCAAGTGCCCTCAGAGCTCATGGAAGACAAAACAGAGCTCTAGACTAAGAGAGACGGGGGGGGGGGTATATTCACTCAAGAAAATGAAAGCAAAACCCTACACAAACCTTGGCACACAGTAAAATCAGTCCTATGAGGAAATTTGTAGCTCTAATTGCCTACTTTTTAAAAAAACTTCTAACCGGGTAATGGTGGTACATGCCTTTAATTCCAGCACTCGGTCTGGTCTCCAAGAGCTAGTTCCAGGACTGACTCAATTAGAGAGAACTAGAGAGAAACCCTGTCACAAACAAACAAACAAAAGAATAAAGTATTACATAAATCAATAGATGCATACAAAGATGGAAGAATAGATGGATAGATAGAGAGACAGACAGACAGACCCACACTCCATCTTCTGTCTTCTGAAGGTACCAGGCTCTCTCACAGGGGTCAGGCAGAAACGCAGGCAGTGTATGTGTGTGATATCAAGCAAGCCTATATGTGATATATAGGGTATGATAGGATAATGTCACTATGAAATTGGGGTAGGTCTCAGGAGCACAAGAACCCAAATCTGTGCTGTACTCCCTGTCACCAGAAGAGGGCACTAGATACCCACCATGTGGTTTCTGGACATTCCAGAAATTCCATCTCTCCAGTTCTCATTCTTTCATTGTTCCTCCTGCATGCCTGCATCGAGTGAGAGAGTGGGCACCGTTTCTGTTTCTCCCTGCTTCTCTGCGTGTCTGTGTCTGTCACGTCCTGCATAGCCAGAGTGCCCGCCACCTATGCCTGAGATAGATGTAGCCGGCAGCCCTGAGGCTGGGGGAGAAAGGGAGAGAGTGGGTCCCCTGGAGAGCCTTGGGCAGAGGCTCTGTGGATTCCCTGCAGGAGGCCTCACCGCCTCTGAGGAGCCCATGGGGGAGGGGGAAAGGGAAGGTCAACCATACAGTCCTGCCTGGCTTTTGCTTTGTTTTGGTTTTGGTTTTTGTTTTTATTTCCAGGTACAGCTGTGACCAGGTCTGAATCCAGGACAGACTCCAAAGCTAGAGAGAAATCCTGTCTCAGAAAACAAAAAAATAAATAAATACACTAATCAAGAAATGGATAGATAGATAGATAGATAGATAGATAGATAGATAGATAGATAGCCAGACAGAGAGATGATAAAACACCTCCAAGATGAGGAAGACCAAGGCAGGCAGATCACTGTGAGTTTAAGGCTACCTTGTTCTGCAGAGTGATATTCAGGACAGGCAAAGTGACACAGAGAAACCCTGTTTTCAGAAAAAAAAAAAGATGGGGGCTGGAGAGATGGCTCTGTGGTTAAGAGTGCCGACTGCTCTTCCAGAGGACCCAGGTTCAATTCCTACCACCCACATGGCAGTTAACAGCTGTCTGTAACTCCAAGATCTGACACCCTCAGGTAGACATACATGCAGGTAAAACACCAATGCAAATAAAATAAAAATAAATAAATTATTAGGAAAATAAATATATAAAAAAGGTGTTTAGTGCATGCCTTTAATCCCAGCACTAGGAGGCAGAGGCAGATGGCTCTCTGTGAGTCTGAGGCCAGCCTTGTCTACAAAGTGAGTCCCAGGGCATACAAGGGTACACAACGAAACCCTATGTTGAAAAACAACAAATAAACAAACAAATAGAGAGATAATAGCAATAAAAATATTTGAGAGTTCAAGTAATTGACTCCGTCAACAATAATAGAATATAAAAATAAAAATATCAAATGCACTTGAACACATTGGCACAGGAGACCATTTCCTAAATAGAACCCCAGTAGCACAGACACTGAGAGAAACAGTTAATAACAACTGAGACCTCCTGAAACTGAAAAGCTTCTGTAAAGCAAAGAACACAGCCAACAAGACAAAATGACGGCCTACAGAATGGGAAAAGATCTTCACTAACCCCACATCAGACAGAGGTCTGGTCTCCAAAATACACAAAGAACTCAAGAAATTGGTCATCAAAAGAACAAATAATCCAATTTAAAAAATGGAGTACAGACCTAAACAGAGAATTCTCAACAGAGGGATCTAAAATGGTTGAAAGACACTTAAATGTTGGGTCGAGGGGTGGATCATGCAAAGATGAGAAACCACCAAGTTTAATAAACCAGAAGCAAACTTTATTCCAGAAACCAGATCCTAGGAAAACCAGAAGCAAACTTAAAAATAAATAAATAAATAAATAAATAAATAAATAAATAAATAAATAAAAATCACCACGGGGCACAGAAGCTTATCAGCTAGCTGAGACCACAGACAGAGTTTGGGCTTCTGACACTGTGGCAAAAGGCCAGTTTCTGAAACCAATTTTTATAGTAGGGGCATCAAGCATTAACTCTGAACAAAGGAATTTTTATGATCTTGCCCTGACCCGTGGGTCAGTCAACATTAGACCCTACAGAGGGGAGTGAGTTTTAACATCAATGGGTAACTAGGCAACTATCATGAAATATGTTTCAAAGTAGATTTCTTGACCGAATGCATGACAGTCCGGTATGAGATCATGGTTTTATGGTTTTATTTCATTTTGTCTGTGTGTGTGTGTGTGTGTGTGTGTGTGTGTGTGTGTCGTCTGTGTTCTCTGACTCTCTTGTACATTGAATTTAACTTCAGATTTTATTTGTTTTTCTCAGTGTGCCCATGTCTGTCCGTGTGTGTGTGTGTGTGTGTGTGTGTGTGTGTGTGTGTTCGCGTATGTGGGCGAGGATCACAATTCAAAACATTGCAGTGAAGGCCCTTTGTAGACAGCCCCCAGGACTACCTTCCTTTGTTCTTTTGTTTCTTCATTTTCATTCTATCTTTTTTTTTCTTTCTTTCCTTCTTTCTTTCTTCTTTTTTCTTTCTTTCTTTTTTTTTTTTTGTTTTTTTTTTGTTGTTGTTGTTGTTGTTGTTCAACGTGTATATGTTTTTATTTGGTACAGGGGTTTTTCTACACAACATGGGAATTCACTACCTAGATAGACCAGACCTGTCTCCATTTCAAGGTTCACCTGCCTCTGTCTCTTGGATGATAGAATAAAAGGTGTGAACCACAACAACCCTGCTTTGTTTTTAGTATGTTGTTCTATTCATTTCTTGTACACTTAGTTCAATTTTAATTTTAGTTTTGTTTTGTTTTGTTTTGTTTTGTTTTTCGAGACAGGGTTTCCCTGCATAGCAGTCCTAGCTGATCTGGAACTAGCTCTTGTAGACCAGGCTGGCCTCAAACTCCCAGAGATTCACGTGCCTCTGCCTTCTGTGCGCTGGGAATAAAGGCATGTGCCACCACTGCCCAGCCATTTTCAAATTCTATTTAAATCTCTCGGTGTGCCTTTTGTATGTGGGGGAGACAGGGAAGGTGTCCTATTTCCAAACATTTTCATAACTGCATTTAGCACTGCACTCTTTTACATTTAATTTTACTTTTGTAAGAGTGTTTCCAGTTGTGTAGGACTTAGTTTAATTTCAATTTCTTAAAGAATTTTTTATGATTTATTTAACTTTAGATGTACAATGGGGTGAGGGTATCAGATCATCCAGGAACTGGATTTACAATCACGTATGAGCTGCCATACGGGTGCTGGGACCTCTTCCTCAGAGCCACCGAGCCATCTCTCCAGGCCCTTAATTTTCTTTAAAAAATTATGTTTCTCTGGGTGTGCCTGTGTGTGTGTGCCTCTGTGTGTGTGTGTGTGTGTGTGTGTGTGTGTGCATGTGTGCGCGCACATGTATTTGTGGGGTGGCTTTTGAACTAACCAAGATGACTGGTTTCATATGTGGCAGAGAGGCAGGTGGATCTCTGGGAGTTTGAGGCCAGCCTGGTCGACAAGAGCTAGTTCCAAAGACAAGCTCCAAAGCAGCAGAGAAACCCTGCCTTGAAAATCAAAACAAAATCACAAACCAAAAAAATAAAACGCAAATTAAATGTGAAGAGAGAGAGAGAGAGAGAGAGAGAGAGAGAGAGAGAAGACATGTTGATTCATCGATTTACAGACAAGAAATAAGAAAAAACAAAACCATAATACAAAACCATAATGTTACCAAGATGACAGCCTGGTTTATATAATGAGTTAAAGGTATTATACAGAGAAACACTGCACCAAAAAGTAATAATGATAATAATAATAATAATAGAAGAAGAAAACAGAAAAAAAAAACAAGGAAGGAAGGAAGGAAGGAAGGAAGGAAAAACATGTGTTTTCCTTTTTTTCTTTCTTTATCTCAGGTTATTTTATTTTAATTTATTTCTTTTAATTGCTGCAGCAGCAGCAGTATATTTTGGGCAGCTGCCTAGCTGGGTAATGGTGGCAGCACATTTCTTTATTCTCATTTCTCAGCCCTCAGAAATCAGGAGAGGCAGAGGCATGCAGATCACTGTGAATTTGAGGCTACCTTGTCCTGCAGTGTGAGTTTCAGGACAGGCAAAGCGACAGACACAGAGAAACCCTGTCTTGGGGGGAAAAAGTGTGTTTAATACAGGCCTTTAATTCCGGCACTAGGAGGCAGAGGTAGAGGCAGGGGCAGCTAGATCTCTATGAGTCTGAGGCCAGCCTTGTCTACAAAGTGAGTTCCAGGGCAAACACAGGGAACCTCTATGTAGAAAAACCACAAATAATAATAATAATAATAATAATAATAATAATAATAATAATAATAATAATAATCTAAGAGCTCAATTAATTGACTTCACCCACAATTCAAAAATTTAAAAATAAAAAAGAAGAGTGTGTCTGACTGATCAGTGAAAGGACTATGAGGGCCAAGGGGCTGCCACAATTATGGCTTGGTGAGAGGGAGGAACTGAGGGAGGGAGGGAGAGAGGGAGGGAGGCCTGCTTTCTTGGGGTTCTTTTTCAGTAGTTGTGTTTGTACAATCTACCCCATACCCCACTTCTCATACTAAATACCGAGTCTGAGAAAATTAAAACAGCCATGGAAAAATTCCCACTTGGATCTGTTCCTGCCCTGTAAAACAATAATCACAACAAAAATATCCATATCTAAGCAGACCAATCAAGTTGTAGCCTCACCCTTTAAAGGTTCAGCAAGGAGTCCTAGCTGTTAGGAAGGGCTGGTGACCTTGAACTTTAATAGTCTCTTAAATCTGCCTTCTCACTTTTACCAGGTGCCCTCAGGGGACAGGAGTGGAGGCCAGGGCCCCTGCAACAGGAGATCTCCTAGATAACCTACAGGCTCTTAGGGTTCCTGGGCCTGCTTACAGAAAGACATGAGACACAGAGAAAACAATTTTTTATTTTTTTTTGGTTTTCTGAGACAAGGATTCTCTATAGCTTCGACACCTGTCCTGGAACTGTTGATGACCAGGCTGGCCTCAAACTCACAGAGATCCTCCTGCCTCTGCCTGGCACAGAAAAAATTACAACAACCATGGAATAGTATGAAAAATTCTGACTTTGTTGTCATTTCCAGGAATACTGACATAGTGAATTATTTGGAACGTTTTCACTTCAGACAGAAAAAAACGAAAATGTCATTTTATTTATTTATTTATTTATTTATTTATTTATTTATTTATTTTTGGTTTTTTTGAGACAGGGTTTCTCTGTGGTTTTGGAGTCTGTCCTGGAACTAGCTCTTGTAGACCAGGCTGGTCTCGAACTCACAGAGATCCGCCTGCCTCTGCCTCCCAAGTGCTGGGATTAAAGGCGTGCGCCACCACCGCCCGGCTCTCCAGGCTCTTAATTTAAAAGTTTATTTATGTGTCTCTGGGTGTGCCTGTGCCTTTGTTTGGTTTGTGTGTGTGTTGTGTGTGGGGGTGTGGGGGTGTGGGTGGGGTGGCTTTAGACCTCACCAGACAAAGGCATTCAAGAGCACTGGCTCCATATTTAGCAGAAACAGGATCTCTGGGAGTTTTAGGCCCTCCTGGTCTACAAGAAAGAAGCTAGTTCCAAGAACAGTCTCCAAAGAAGCAGAGAAACCCTGTCTCATAAAGAAAAACACAAAACCAAACCAAAAGAGGGGGGAGGGGGGAGGGAGGGAGGGAGGGAGGGAGGGAGGGAGAGAGAGAGAGAGAGAGAGAGAGAGAGAGAGAGAGAGAGAGAGACAGCTAGGGCTGTTACACAGAGAAACCATGCCTCAAAAAATAATAAAAGAAGAAAAAAAAAAGCAAGAGAGCAAGAAAGCAAAAAAGCAAGCAAGCAAGCAAGAAAGAAAGCTAGAGAGAAACCCTGTCTCAGAAAGAAAACCAAAAAAAAATAAATAAACTAATAAATGAATGGATAGATAGATAGATAAATAGATAGCCAGAGAGAGAGAGAGAGAGAGACAGAGAGATGAAAAAACGCCTCCAAGTCTGCAGATTGAGATTCAGGACAGGCAAAGTGACACAGAAAAACCCTGTTTTCAAAAAAAAAAAGGGGGGGGGGTGTTTAGTGTACGCCTTTAATCCTAGCACTAGAAGGCAGAGGCAGGTGTATCTCTGTGAGTCTGAGGCCAGTCTTGTCTACAAAGTGAATTCCAGGGCATACAAGGATACACAACGAAACCCCGTGTTGCAAAACCACAAATAAACAAACAGATAATAACAATAAAAATATTTGAGAGTTCAAATAATTGACTTCATCCACAATAAAAAAAAATATAAAAATAAAAATATCAAATGCATTTGAACGCATCGTCTCAGGAGACCGCTTCCTAAATCTAACTCCAGTAGCACAGACTCTGAGAGGAACAAAATTAATCAATGAGACCACCTGAAACTGAAAAGTTTCTTCTGTAAAGCAAAGGGCATGGCCAACAAGACAAAACGACAGCCTACAGGATGGGAAAAGATCTTCACTAACCCCACATCAGACAGAGGTCTCATCTCCAAAATATACAAAGAACTCAAGACATTGGTCATCTCAAGAACAAATAATCCAATTCACAAAATGGAGGTACAGACCTAAACAGAGAACTCTCAACCGAGGAATCTAAAACGGCTGAAAGACACTTAAGGAAATGTTCAACATCCTTAGTCATCAGAGAAATGTAAATCAAAACAGCTCTGAGATTCCACTTTATACCTGTAAGAATGGTCAAGATCAAAAACACTGATGACAACTTATGCTGGAGAGGATGTGGGGAAAAGGGAACATTCCTGCATTGCTGGTGGGAAGGCAAGCTGGTACAGCCACCCTTTGGATGTCAGTGTGGCGATTTCAGAAAATTAGGAAACAACCTTCCTCAAGACCCAGCAATACCACTTTTAGGTATATATGTAAAGGATGCTCAATTGTGCCACAAGGACATGGGCTCAACTACGTTCATAGCAGCATTGTTTGTCGTAGCCAGAACCTGGAAACAGCCTAAATGCCCTCTGACTGGAGAATGGATGAGGAAAAGGTGGTACACTTACACAACGGAGTACTTACTACACAGCAGAAAAGAATAATGACACCTTGAATTTTGCAGGCAAATGGATGAAGCTAGGAAACATCATTTTGAGGGAAGTAACCCAGACCCTAAAAGACAATTATCACATATACTCACTCATAAGTGATTTTTAAACATAAGGGGAAAAAAAGCTCACAAATCACAATCCCAGAGAACCTAGACAACAATGAGGACCCTAAGAGAGACATACATAGATCTAAAATACATGAGTAGTAGAAAAAGACAAGATCTCCTGAGAGCATGGGAACCTTGGGAGAGGGTTGAAGGGGAGGGGAGAGGCAGGGAAGGGAGCAGAGAAAAATGTAGAGCTTAACAAAAATAAATAAAAGAAACAAATAAAGGCGTGGTGGTGGTGGTGGTGGTGGTGGTGGTGGTGGTGGTGGTGGTGGTGGTGGTGGTACATTCCTTTAATCCCAGCACTTGGGAGGCAAAGGCAGGTGGATCCTTGTGAATTTGAGGCCAGCCTGGTCTACAAGGGTTAGTTCCAGCACAGGCTCCAAAGCTACAGAGAAACCCTGTCTTGAAGAACCAAAAACAAATAAATAAATATATAGGCATGGATTAACAAAAATCAAATGCAAACTAAGTAGAAATAAATACTTTCAGTATGCCATTCAAGAATTAGGGAAACCTTTATCCCAGGACTTGGGAGACACAGGCAGAAGGACATCTGTGAGTTAAACTCCAGACTCATCTACCAAGTGAGATCACAAGACTCGTGCACTGTCTCGTAGGTCCTAAACGCCCATGGTCCAGTTTCTAGGACCAAGGAGACAGTTTATAATGTTTCTTTCTTCTTTCCTTCCTTCCTTCCTTTTTTTTGGGGGGGGGGAGTATTTGGTTGAACTTTTATACATTTTTTTTTAATTTGAGATGGGGGCCTCTCTATAAAGCCTGAGAATTCACAGAGGTCCACCTGCCTCTGTCTCTTGGATGATAGAATAAAAGATGTGCACCACAATAACCAGGCTCAGTTTCTTATACATTTAGTTTAATTTCAAATTTTGTTTGTATCTCTTGGTCTGCACCAAGTGTGTCCCTGTTGAGGGGTGGGACACAGGGAAGGTGTCCTATTTTAGAACATTTTATTTTACTTTTATTTGAGACAGTCTTTCCAGTTGTGTAGAACTTATTTTAGTTTCATATTTTTAAAGAATTTTTTATGATTTATTTAACTTTATTTTATGTGCAGTGGTGTGAAACTGGATTTACTATCACTTATGAGCCTGCTGCCATGTGGGGCTTAGGTCTCAGGAGCACAAGAACTCAAATCTCTGCTGTACTCCCTGTCACCAGAAGAGGGCACTAGATACCCACCATGTGGTTTCTGGACATTCCAGAAATTCCATCTCTCCAGTTCTCATTCTTTCATTGTTCTTCCTGCATGCCTGCATCGAGTGAGAGAGTGGGCAACGTTTTTCCCTGCTTCTCTGCGTGTCTGTGTCTGTCACGTCCTGCATAGCCAGAGTGCCCGCCACCTATGCCTGAGATAGATGTAGCCGGCAGGGAGAGAGTGGGTCCCCTGGAGAGCCTTGGGCAGAGGCTCTGTGGATTCCCTGCAGGAGGCCTCACCGCCTCTGAGGAGCCCATGGGGGAGGGGGAAAGGGAAGGTCAACCATACAGTCCTGCCTGGCTTTTGCTTTGTTTTGGTTTTGGTTTTTGTTTTTATTTCCAGGTACAGCTGTGACCAGGTCTGAATCCAGGACAGACTCCAAAGCTAGAGAGAAATCCTGTCTCAGAAAACAAAAAAATAAATAAATAAACTAATCAAGAAATGGATAGATAGATAGATAGATAGATAGATAGATAGATAGATAGATAGCCAGACAGAGAGATGAAAAAACACCTCCAAGATCAGGGAGACCAAGGCAGGCAGATCACTATGAGTTTTAAGGCTACGTTGTTCTGCAGATTGAGACGTTGCAGGACAGGCAAAGTGACACAGAGAAAGAAACCCTGTTTTCAAAAAAAAAAAAAAAGGTGGGGGCTGAAGAGATGGCTCTGTGGTTAAGAGTGCCGACTGCTCTTCCAGAGGACCCAGGTTCAATTCCTACCACCCACATGGCAGTTAACAGCTGTCTGTAACTCCAAGATCTGACACCCTCAGGTAGACATACATGCAGGCAAAACACCAATGCAAATAAAATAAAAATAAATAAATTATTAGGAAAATAAATATATAAAAAAGGTGTTTAGTGCATGCCTTTAATCCCAGCACTAGGAGGCAGAGGCAGATGGCTCTCTGTGAGTCTCAGGCCAGTCTTGTCTACAAAGTATGAGTCCCAGGGCATACGAGGGTACACAATGAAACCCTATGTTGAAAAACCACAAATAAACAAACAAATAAGGAGATAATAACAATAAAAATATTTGAGAGTTCAAATAATTGACTTCATCCACAATAATAGAATATAAAAAATAAAAATATCAAATGCACTTGAACACATTGGCACAGCAGACCACTTCCTAAATAGAACCCCAGTAGCACAGACTCTGAGAGAAACAAAATTAATCAATGGGACCTCCTAAAACTGAAAAGCTTCTTCTGTAAAGCAAAGGACATGGCCAACAAGACAAAACGACAGCCTACAAAATGGGAAAAGATCGTCACTAACCCCACATCAGACAGAGGTCCGATCTCCAAAATATACAAAGAACTCAACACATTTGGTCATCAAAAGAACAAATAATCCAATTAAAAAAAAATGGAGTACAGACCTCTCAACAGAGGAATCTAAAATGGCTGAAAGACCCTTAAGAAAATGTTCAACATGCTTAGTCATCAGAGAAATGCAAATCAAAACAAGTTTCTAGGACCAAGGAGACAGTTCATAATGTCTCTTTCTTCCTTCTTTTCTTCCTTCTTTTCTTTGTGGTTGAACTATATATATATATATATATATATATATATATTTTTTTTTTTTTTTATTCGGGACGGGGCCTCTCTACAAAGCCTGGGAATTCACAGAGGTACACCTGTCTCTGTCTCTTGGATGATAGAATAAAAGATGTGCACCACAACAACCCAACTAAGTTTTGAGTATCTCATTCTGTTAATTTTATGTACATTTAGTTTGCTTTCAAGTTTTGTTTGTATCTCTTGGTCTGCACCAAGTGTGTCCTTGTGGGGTGAGGGGCAGGGAAGGTGTCCTATTTCAGAACATTTTATTTAACTTTTATTTGAGACAGTCTTTCCAGTTGTGTAGAACTTAGTTTAATTTCAACTTTTTAAAGAATTTTTTATGACTTATTTAAATTTATTTTAAGTGTAGTGGCATGGATATGTCAGATCATCCAGAAACTAGATTTACAATCACTTATGAGCTGCTGCCATTTGGGTCCTGGGAATTGAACCCACTTCTTCAGGAAGAGCCACCAAGCCATCTCTCTAGGCCTTTAATTTCACCAATTTATTTATGTGTCTCTGGGTGTGCCTCTGTGTGTGTGTGTGTGTGTGTGTCTGTGTGTGTGTCTGTGTGTGTGTCTGTGTGTGTCTGTGTGTCTGTATGTCTGTGGGATGGCCTTTGACTTCACATTTAAGAGGACTGGTTCCGTATCTGGCAGAGGCAGGCGGATCTCTGGGAGAGAGAGAGAGGGAGAGAGAGAGAGAGAATATCCTCAGGCAAATGAAAACATACCCTTACAGAACAAATACCTGGCACACAGTGAACTCAGTCCTTTGAGGAAATTTATAGGTCTTATTGCCCACCATTGGAAAAGAAATCTAGCTGGGTAATGGTGTCAACACATTTCTTTTTTTTTTTTTTTTTTTTTTTTTTTTTTGGTTTTTCGAGACAGGGTTTCTCTGTGGTTTTGTAGCCTGTCCTGGAACTAGCTCTTGTAGACCAGGCTGGACTTGAACTCACAGAGATTTGCCTGCCTCTGCCTCCCGAGTGCTGGGATTAAAGGCGTGCGCCACCAACGCCCGGCAACACATTTCTTTATTCCCAGTTCTCAGCTCTCAGAGATCAGGGAGGCAGAGGGAGGCAAATAGGTGTGTGTTAGAGACTACCTTGTTCTGCAGTATGAGTTTCAGGACAGGCAAAGTGACACAGAAAAGCCCTGTCTTGAAAAAAAAAGTGTGTTTAGTACAGGCCTTTAATTCTGGCACTATGAGGCAGAGGCAGCTGAATCTCTGTGAGTCTGAGGCCAGCCTTGTCTATAAAGTGAAATCCAGGGCAAGCAAAAATACACAGGGAACCCCTATGAAGAAAAACCATAGATAAAAAAAACAAATAAACAGATAATAATAATAACAAAAGCAACAGAAATATCTGAGAGCTCAAATTAATTGACTTCACCCACAGTTTAAAATTGTAAAATAAAAATTTTAAAAATCAAGTGCACACATTGGCACAGGAGACCACTTCCTAAATAGAACCCCAGTAGCACAGACACTGAGAGAAACAATTGAAGGAGACCTCCTGAAACTGAAAAGCTTCTGTAAAGCAAAAGACACGGCCAACAAGAAAAAATGATGGCCTACAGAATGGGAAAAGATCTTCACTAACCCCACATCAGACAGAGGTCTGATCTCCAAAACACACAAAGAACTCAAGCAAGCCGGGCGGTGGTGGCGCACGCCTTTAATCCCAGCACTTGGGAGGCAGAGGCAGGTGGATCTCTGTGAGTTCGAGACCAGCCTGGTCTACAGAGCTAGTTCCAGGACAGGCTCCAAAACCACAGAGAAACGCTGTCTCGAAAAACCAAAAAAACAAAAAAAAAAAAACAAAAAAAAACAAAAAAAAAAGAACTCAAGCAATTGGTCATCAAAAGAACAAATAATCCAATTAGAAAAAAATGGGGTACAGACCTAAACAGAGAACTCTCAATCGAGGAATCTAAAATGGTTGAAAGACACTTAAATGTTGGGTCGGGGGGGGGGGGGGTTCATGCAAAGATGAGAACACCACCAAGCTTAATAAACCAGAAGCAAACTTTATTCCAGAAACCAGATCCTAGGAAAACCAGAAGCAAACTTAAAACTAAAAAAAATAAATAAATAAAAATCACCACGGGGCACAGAGCTTATCAGTTAGCTGAGACCACAGGCAGAGTTTGGGCTTCTGACACTGTGGCGTGGCAAAAGGCCGGTTTCTGAAACCAATTTTTATAGTAGGGGCATCAAGCATTAGCCCTGACCCGTGGGTCAGTCAACATTAGACCCTAAGGAGGAGAGTGAGTTTTAACATCAATGGGTAACTTGGCAACTATCATGAAATATGTTTCAAAGTAGATTTCTCCATCAAATGCATGACAGTCCGGTATGAGATCATGCTGTAGCATGGTTTTATTTCATTGTGTGTGTGTGTGTGCGTGCGTGCGTGCGTGTGTGTGTTCTCTGACTCTTTTGTACATTGAGTTTAACTTCAGATTTTATTTGTTTTTCTCAATGTGACCATGTCTGTCCCTGTGTGTGTGTATTTATGTATGTGGGGGGGGGGGCGGGGATCACAATTCAAAACATTGTAGTGAAGGCCCTTTGTAGACAACCCCCAGGACTGGCTTCCTTTGTTCTTTTGTTTTTTCATTTTCGTTCTTTCTATCTGTCTTTCTTTTCTTTTCTTTTTTTGGTTCAACGTGTATATGTTTTTATTTGGTACAGGGGTTTTTCTATACAACATGGGAATTCACTACCTAGATAGACCAGACCTGGCTCCAATTCAAGGAGGTCCACCTGCCTCTGTCTTTTGGATGATAGAATAAAAGGTGTGAACCACAACAACCCAGCTTTGTTTTTAGTATGTTGTTCTATTCATTTCTTGTACATTTAGTTTAATTTTGATTTTTTTGTTTTGTTTTTCGAGACAGGGTTTCCCTGCATAGCAGTCCTAGCTGATCTGGAACTAGCTCTTGTAGACCAGGCTGGCCTCAAACTCCCAGAGATTCACCTGCCTCTGCCTCCTGTGCACTGGGAATGAAGGCATGTGCCACCACTGCCCACCCATTTTCAAATTCTATTTAAGTCTCTCGGTGTGCCTTTTGTATGTGGGGGAGAATGGGAAGGTGTCCTATTTCCAAACATTTTCATAACTGCACTTAGCACTGCACTCTTTTACATTTACTTTTACTTTTATTTAAGATTGTTTCCAGATGTATAGGACTTAGTTTAATTTCAATTTCTTAAAGAATTTTTTATGATTTATTTAACTTTATATGAGCAATGGTATGAGGGTGCCAGATCACCCAGGAACTGGATTTGCAATCACATATGAGCTGCCATGGGGGTGGCGGGAATGGAAACCACTTCCTCAGAGCCACCAAGCCATCTCTCCAGGCCCTTTAATTTAAAAAAAAATATGTTTCTCTGGGTGTGCATGTGTGTGCACATGCGTTTATGGGGTGAATTTTGAACTCATTAGGATGAAAGCATTCTCAAGGACTGGTTCAATATCTGGCAGAGAGGCAGGTGGATTTCTGGGAGTTTGAGGCCAGCCTGGTCGACAAGAGCTAGTTCCAAAGACAGGCTCCAAAGCAACAGAGAAAACCCTGCCTTAAAAATTAAAACAAAAACACAAACAAAAATAAAAAACATAAATTAAACCTGTGTGTGTGTGTGTGTGTGTGTGTGTGAGAGAGAGAGAGAGAGAGAGAGAGAGAGAGAGAGAGAGAGAGAGAGGAAATGATCAAACGGAAAATAAGAAAAAAAAAAAACCATAATGTCACCAAGATGACAGCCTGGTTTATATAGTGAGTTAAAGGTATTATACAGAGAAACTCTGCACCAAATAAATAATGAAAGAAGAAAACAGAAAAAAAAAAAAAAAAAACAAGGAAGGAAGAAAAGAAGGAAAAAAGGAAGGAAGGAAGAAAAACAGGTGTTTTCCTTTTTTCCTTTGTTTATCTCAGGTTATTTTATTTTAATTTATGTTTTTTTAATTGCTGCTGCATCAGCAGCAGCAGTATATTTTGGGCAGCTGCATAGCTGGGTAATGGTGGCAGCACATTTCTTTATTTTCAGTTCTCGGCCCTCAGAGATCAGGAGAGGCAGAGGCAGGCAGATCACTGTGAGTTTGAGGCTACCTTGTTCTGCAGTGTGAGTTTGAGGACAGACACAAAAAACTAAAAGTGTGTTTAGTACAGGCCTTTAATTCCAGCACTAGGAGGCAGAGGTAGAGGCAGGGGCAGCTAGATCTCTGTGAGTCTGAGGCCAGCCTTGTCTACAAAGTGAGTTCCAGGGCAAACAAGCATACACAGGGAATTCCTATATAGAAAAAACCACAAATAAACTAATAATAATAATAATAATAATAATAATAATAATCTAAGAGCTCAATTAATTGACTTCACCCACAATTCAAAAATTAAAAAATAAAAAAAAAAAAGAGTGTGTCTGACCAATCAGTGAAAGGACTGTGTGGGCCAAGGGGCTGCCACAATTATGGATTAGTGAGAGTGAGGAAAGGAGGGAGGCAGCAAGGGCAGTTCCCAGTCACTTAAATGCCTTTCAAAGACATTTCACCATGGCAACCACTCGCTCGCTTTCTTGGGGTTCTTTTTCTTCAGTAGTTGTGTTTGTACAACCCCACACCCCACTTCTCATACCGAGTCTGAGAAAATTAAAACAGCCATGGAAAAATTCCCACTTGGATATCTGTTCCTGCCCTGTAAAACAATAATCACAACAAAAATATCCATATCTAAGCAGACCAATCAAGTTGTAGCCTCACCCTTTAATGGTTCAGCTAGGAGTTCTAGCTGTTAGGAAGGGTTGGTGACCTTGAACTTTCCTAGTCTCTGAAATCTGCCCTCTCACTTTTGCCAGGTGCCCTCAGGGGACAGGAGTGGAGGGAGGGCCCCTTCAACAGGAGATCTCCTAGATAACCTACAGTCGCTTAGAATTCCTGGGCCTGCTTAGAGAAAGAAGCGAGACATGAGACACAGAGAAAAAAAATTTTTTTTTCTTTTTTTTTTTTGGTTTTCTGAGACAAGGATTCTCTGTAGCTTCGGCACCTGTCCTGGAACTGTAGACGACCAGGCTGGCCTCAAACTCACAGAGATCCGCCTGGCTCTGCCTGGCACAGAGAAAATTACAACAGCCATGGAATAGTACGAAAAATTCTGACTTTGCTATCATTTCCAGGAATACTGACATAGTGAATTATTTTGGAACGTTTTCACTTCAGACAGAAAAAAATGAAACTGTCATTTTATTGATTTCTTTTAGAGGGCCTGTTTCCCACCAGGACGTTTTGCACTTGCTGGGTTGTTGAAGATGATCTCCTGATCCTGAGTGCTCCCAGCAGGATAGACATGGGCTCACCATACGCTCGAATTTTTTTTTTTTTTTTTTTTTTTTGGTTTTTCGAGACAGGGTTTCTCTGTGGTTTTGGAGCCTGTCCTGGAACTAGCTCTTGTAGACCAGGCTGGCCTCGAACTCACAGAGATCCGCCTGCCTCTGCCTCCCAAGTGCTGGGATTAAAGGCGTGCGCCACCACCGCCCGGCACACTCGAATTTTTGATGCAGTCCTGAGAGCCTGGAGCCCAAAGGGACAAGGCTTCAGCTTCCCCTGCCCCTCCGACATGAGCTAGATACATAAATGATTACCCAGCAGCAGAAGCATGGAATGAGCTTCTCAGACCCTTTACAGCTCCTGAGTAATGGGGTACTGGGGTTACAGCAGACATGGCAGAGGATGCAACTAGGCCATGGCTCCCTCCTCAGCCACCAACCGGGCCCCCAGCTCTGCCTTCTTTTGTTCTTTTGTTTCTTCATTTTCTTTCTTTTTATCTGTCTTTCTTTTCTTTCTCTTGGATGATAGAATAAAAGGTGTGTACCACAACAACCCAGCTTTGTTTTTAGTATGTTGTTCTATTAATTTCTTGTACATTCAATTTAATATTGATATCAATTTTTTTATTTTTTATTTTTATTTTTTGGTTTTTTGAGACAGGGTTTCACTACATAACAGTCCTAGCTGATCTGGAACTAGCTCTTGTAGACCAGGCTGGCTTTGAACTCCCAAGAAATTCACCTGGCTCTGCCCCCTGTGTGCTGGGAATAAAGGCATGTGCCACCCCTGCCTAGCCAAGTTCAAATTTTATTTAAACCTCTCAGTGTGCCTGTGTATGTGGGGGAGACAGGAAAGGTGTCCTATTTCCAAACACTTTCATAACTGCACTCTTTTACATTTATTTTACTTTATTTGAGCCAGTGTTTTCAGTTTTGTAGTTTAATTTCAATTTCTTTCTTTCAGAGACAGAGAGAGACACAGAGAGAGAGACAGAGAGAAGAAATGTGGATTTACAGATAGGAAATAAGAAAAAAAAAAAAAAGAACGTTACCAAGAAGACAGCCTGGTCTATAAACTGTGTTCCAGAACAGCTAGGGCTGTTACACCGAGAAACTGTGCCTCCAATATATAATAAAAGAAGAAAAAAAAAGCAAGCAAGCAAGAAAATGCAGGGTCTTTTTTCTTTTTTTTCTTTTTTTTTTTTTTTTTGTCTTTGTTAATGCCAGGCCATTCATTTTATTTTAGTTTTTCCTTTAAGATTGTATTTTCAGGGGCTGGAGAGATGGCTCAGAGGTTAAGAGCACTGACTGTTCTTCCAAAGGTCCTGTCTCAAAAAAAAAAATCAAATTAAAATGTGAACTAAAACAAAGAAGGGGCTTTTTGTTTTTGCTTTTTTTTTTGTTTTTTTTGTTGTTGTTGTTGTTGTTGTTGTTTTTGGATTTTTCGAGACAGGGTTTCTCCGTAGCTTTTTGTTTCCTGTCCTGGAACTAGCTCTTCTAGACCAGGCTGGACTCGAACTCACAGAGATCCGCCTGCTTCTGCCTCCCAAGTCCTGGGATTAAAGGCGTGTGCCACCGCCTGGCGGGCTTTTGGTTTTGTTTTGTTTTCTAAGAAACCTGAAAATGACTGAATTCAACAATTATCCAAGTTCAGCAAGAAGGTAGTGTTTCCCAGCTTCAAGCAGAAAGCAGCAAATATGCATATCTAGGCCCTGTCACCAGAAGAGGGCACTAGATTCCCACCATGTGGTTTCTGGAAAGTCCAGAAATTCCATCTCTCCAGTTCTGATTCTTTCCATCACTGCAGGCAGGCAGGCCTGCATTTAGTGAGAGAGTGGACACCATTCTTCGTTCCTTCCTGTTTCTCATGCATTTGTGTCTGTCACATCCTGGGTAACCAGAGGGTCTGCCACCTATGCCTGAGACGTAGCTTGGGACTGGGGGAAGGGAGAGAGTGGGTGCCCCCCCCCCCCGGGGGAGCCTTGGGCAGAGGATTCCCTGCAGGAGGCCTCATCCCCTCTCAGGAGCCCATGGGGAACGTGTGAAGGGAAGGTCAACATACAGTCAGTCCTGCACAGCTGAGGACAATTTATTTATGCTCCTGCATTGCTGGTGGGAATGCAAGCTGGTCCAGCCCCTTGGGATGTCAGTGTGGCGATTTCTCAGAGAAGTAGGAAACAACCTTCCTCAAGACCCAGCAATACCACTTTTGGGTATATATCCAAGATTTCTGTTCAATTGAATCTTAAAGTGTGCCACCACCGCCCAGTCAGAGAGAAGAATTTTTTTTTTTTGAGAAGAATTTTTTTTATGATTTATTTAACTTTATATGTGCAATGGTGTGAGGGTGTCAGATCACCTAGGAACTGGATTTACAATCACGTATGAGCTGCCATATGGGTACTGGGAATGCAAACCACTTCCTCAGAGCCACCGAGCCATCTCTCCAAGCCAAAATTACATTTCTCTGGGTGTGCCTGTGTGTTTGTGCGCGCGCGTGCGCGCGCACGGGCACATGTGTTTTAGCTTTTGAACTAACCAAGATGAATGGTTCCATATCTGGCAGAGAGGCAGGTGGATCTCTGGGAGTTTGAGGCCAGCCTGGTTGACAAGAGCTAGTTCCAAAGACAGGCTCCAAAGCAACAGAGAAACCCTGTCTTGAAAATCAAAACAAAAACACAAACCAAAAAAATAAAATAAAATAAAACATAAATTAAATGAGAGAGAGAGAGAGAGAGAGAGAGAGAGAGAGAGAGAGAAATGTCAATTTGTCAATTTTCAGACAGGAAATAAGAAAAAACAAAACCATAATGTCACAAAGATGACAGACTGGTTTATATAGTGAATTAAAGGTATTATACAGAGAAACCCTGCACCAAAAATAAAAAATAATAAAAGAAGAAAACAGAGAAAAAAGAAAGAAGGAAGGAAGGAAGGAAGGAAGAAAGGAAGGAAGGAAGGAAGGAAGGGAAAACAGGTGTTTTCCTTTTTTTCTTTGTTTATCTCAGGTTATTTATTTTTATTTATTTTTTTTTCTAAAATTGCAGCAGCAGCAGTATATTTTGGGAAGCTGACTACTTTCATGGAAGTGTTCAGAAAGAAGTCCTGGGCCATGCATGTAGTGAGTGAGATAGATTGTCTGGAGCATAAATAAAAAGCCAATTCCTGCCTCAAAATAGAAAAAAAAATCAAGTTAAAATGTGAAATAATAAAATAAATAAGGGTTTTTTTTTGTTTGTTTGTGTGTTTTTTTGTTTTTTGTTTTTTTTGCAATGAGTGAATTCAACAACTTTCAATTTCCCAACTCCAACAGGAAAGGCAGCAGATATCCATATCAAAGAGGTCCAGTGAAGCTGTAGCCACACCCTTTAATGTTTGTGTTACAAAGACACAGAGTTAGGAAAGAAATGATCTTGATCTTTTTTTCAGGAGATCTGAAAACTCAAAACAGCAACCAAACACAAACCAAGTAGGAAGAAATGACTTGGCAGACAGGCAGGAGGATGTCAGTGAGTTCAAGGCCAGCCTCACCTACCAAGGACATTCCAGGACTGTTCCCTAGATAAACCCTGTCTCACAAAACCAAACACACACACACAAAAAAAAAAAAAACAGAAAAATTAGGAAATTGTTCCTGAAACACCACAAACCAACTAGATGGCACTTAATAGCAATCAAAGGTGGGTGAAATATAAAACGGAGAGAAATTCTTTGATGAAATCCAACCTCCTAGCCAGGCGGTGGTGGCTGGCGCACGCCTTTAATCCCAGCACTCGGGAGGAAGAGGCAGGCGGATCTCTGTGAGTTTGAGGCCAGCCTGGTCTACAAGAGCTAGTTCCAGGACAGGCTCCAAAGCCACAGAGAAGCCCTGTCTCAAAAAACCAAAAAAAAAAAAAGAAAAAGAAATCCAACCTCCTTTCTTGGTCAAAGCCGTACAGCCAATAGAACTAGAAGGAACATGTGTCCACCTCTCAATTAAAAAAAAAAAAAAAAGCCGTGCAGTGGTGGCGAACACCTTTAATCCCAGCACTCAGGAGGCAGAGGCAGGCGGGTCGCTGTGAGTTCGAGACCAGCCTGGTCTACAAGAGCTAGTTCCAGGACAGGCTCCAAAACCACAGGGAAACCCTGTCTCGAAAAACCACAAAAGAAAAAAAAAAAAGAAAAAGAAAAAGAAAACAAAAGAAAAGAAAAAGAAAAAAAGAAAGAATATTTAACAAGTGGTGCTGGCATAACTGGATATCAACATGTAGAAAAATGAAAATAGACCCATATCTATCTCCATGCACAAAACTCGAGTCCAAATGGATCAAAGACCTCAACATAAAGCCAGCCACACTGAACCTTATAGAAGAGAAAGTGGGACGTACACTCAAACGCATTGCCACAGGGAACCACTACTTTCTAAATAGAACCCCAGCAGCACGGACACTGAGGAGAAATAATATATTAATGGGATCTCCTAAACCTGAAAAGCTTATGAAAAGCAAAGGACACGGTCAACAAGACAAAACGACGGCCTTACAGAATGGGAAAAGATCTTCACTAACCCGGTCCACATCAGACAGAGGTCTGATCTCCAAAATACACAAAGAACTCACGACATTGGTCATTTCAAGAACAAGTAATCCAGTTCACAAAATGGAGTACAGACCTAAACAGAAAACTCACAACAGGCGAATCTAAAATGGCTGAAAGACACTTAAGGAAATGTTCAACATGCTTAGTCATCAGAGAAATGCAAATCCAAACAACTCTGAGATTCCATCTTACACCTGTAAGAATGGCCAAGATCAAAAACACTGATGACCACTTATGCTGGAGAGGTGGTGGGGAAAAGAGAATACTCCTGCATTGCTGGTGGGAGTGCAAGCTGGTACAGCCCCTTTGGACGTCAGTGTGGTGATTTCTCAGAAGGGTAGGAAGCAGCCTTCCTCGAGACTCAGTCATACCACTGTTGGGTATATGTCCACAGGATGTTCAATCGTGCCACAAGGACACGTGCTCAACTATGTTCACAGCAGCTTTGTTTGTCATAGCCAGAACCTAGAAGCAACCTAAATGCCCCTCGACCCTCGTTCGAAGAACGGATAAGAAAAAATTGTGGGCCGGGCGGTGGCGGCGCACGCCTTTAATCCCAGCATTTGGGAGGGAGGCAGAGGCAGGCGGATCTCTGTGAGTTCGAGACCAGCCTGGTCTACAAGAACTAGTTCCAGGACAGGCTCCAAAACCACAGAGAAACCCTGTCTTGAAAAACCAAAAAAAAAAAAAAAAAAAAAAAAAAAAAAAAAAGAGCCGGGCGGTGGTGGCGCACGCCTTTAATCCCAGCACTTGGGAGGCAGAGGCAGGCGGATCTCTGTGAGTTCGAGGCCAGCCTGGTCTACAAGAGCTAGTTCCAGGACAGGCTCCAAAACCACAGAGAAACCCTGTCTTGAAAAACCAAAAAAAAAAAAAAAAAAAAAAAAAAAAAAAAAGAAAAGAAAAGAAAAAAAAAAAAGAAAGAAAAAAATGTGGTACACAATGGAGAGTAGAAAAAAAAAACCCGACATATTGGATTTTGCATGAAAATAGATGGAGCTAGAAAACATTATTTTGAGTGAGGTAACCCAGACAGACCCAGAAAGACAATTATCACATGTACTCACTCATAGGTGCTTTTTAAACATAAAGCAAAGAAAACCAGTCTACAAACCACAACCCCAGAACTTAGACAACCATGTGGACACCAAGAGAGACTTACATAGATCTAATCTACATGGGAAGTAGAAAGCAGAAAAAGACAAGGTCTCCTGAGTAAATTGGGAGCATGGGGACCTTGGGGGAGGGCTGGGGGGGAGGGGAGATGCAGGGAAGGGAGCAAAGAAAAAATGTAGAGCTCAATAAATCTCAATGAAAAATTAAAAAAAAAAAGAAGAAGAATACTCTGTAGACTGTGGCTATATAGACGTCCTGGAAGAAGACGCTGTTGGAACGGATGTGCTCAGATCATCTCTGTAGGGCTATGATTTACAAGTTAACTTTCTAGCTTTTCAGTTGTTGCATGAGGTGACTACAGATTCAATAAAACCCAATTGGATCCTTCCTACTGGTGTAGGCCAGTGTTTCCTTACAACCAGACTGCAATTCTAGGCAATAATGTTGACATGATGGGAGTCAGCAAGGAGGAGTTGGGCGTCATTAAAAGTTTGGGATTTTGGGGTACAGTGAAGACTCATTTGGGCACCAGAAACCTTAACAGATAATCTCACACATTTGAGCCACATACGTCCCTTAAAGTAGGTAGGTAGGTAGGTAGGTAGGTAGGTAGGTAGGTAGGTAGGTTGGTTGGTTGGTTGTTTCCCCCACCTACTTGGGTTAGGGTCTGAGAATCCATTATCAAGGAAAGCCCTAGGGAAGCAAAATCCCTAGGGAAGGGTTTGCAACCACAAAGAGAGGCATGGCCCAAGCTCACACGCCTAGGGATGGCACTACTCCCTTACCGAGGACTGGGACCTCCTAAATCGATTAGCAAACATGCTCATGTCAGTGGTGTCATCTCATCCCTGGGGTACGATTTGGTTTTGGAGTATGATTTGTTTCTTGGTTCTGTTGCCCTAAATCCTGCCTCTCTGACCCCCGGAGAAACATCCAATAGACCTTCTTGCTTTGAAAGCAAAAGGATGAATCTAGATGCTGCCATTTACAATGAAGACCAAACAGAAGTCACCCCAGTTCCTCCCGTTTGCGGAAGGAGTTATCCCACCACAGGTTACATGGAATAAGCAAAACTCTTGGAAGCCCCTCCTTTGGGCTGAGTTTCCCACACAGCTCTGACGATGCAGGAGGATGCCGAGAGCCCAGTTGGTGCCTCAGCCCGATGCCTGCATCTGTGCCTTGGCAGCAGCTATTCATCTCTTGCCACTCAGAGAGAGTCCAATTCCCTTAAGTTTATCCTTCCCTAAGTGCTCATTCACTTCAGAGGACTCAACCCTCATCCTCCGTATCCTCCTGGCCTAATTTCTCATATTACTGAGTATGAATACCTGTTCAGGAGAGGGAGGAAGGGTCATTCATGAAAAAAGTGAGTGTTCAACTAACTAGCTCCCCATGGGTGAAGGAAGTAGTGAAAAGATTTTAATGACGCAGAGAGAAATTTCTAGTTTTGGAAGGAGGAGATCCTGAACGGCTCCCTCTGTGTCGCAGGAGAGACTCCCGGAAAGGAAACCTCAGGTTCCGGTCGGTCGGTCAGTTCGGGGAGAAATATCAGCAAGGAGGTAAAGGCCGTGCCTCACGACATCAGCAGTCCCTTCTCTGGAAATTCTACGGTATCCCAGAGAGCTCTCAGAATTTTGTGATGTCACTCGTGTCCTAGAAACGCCAACTGCCCTCAAGACACACTGTCTCGGTGCCTTCTAGACTCACTTCTAGACACGTCGTCTCGACTGATGAGTCTACTTGCAAGAGAGAGAATGGAGAGGAGATCGTGGAGAGGCCAGAGGGAGGAAGAAGAAAGCTGGCCCCAGATCTCACAGGCAAACATGGAGAAATAAGTGGTTGGTCCTGGGGAAGACGAAATGAGTTCACCACTAGCAGGGACTAGAGAGATCTCTGGATGTGATGGCTTTGAGACTTCCAGGGCTAGGGCTCAGGAACTGGGAGGTTTCTGGGATGCCCAATAGGCCTGCCTGTCTTGTTTCTCTGAGTTCCTAAAGGGCCAAGCCACATCAAAGATTCATGATAGTTGATTTGACAAAGTCGGGAATAGACAAGGAGTGCGGAAGGAGTCAGTGAGATTTCAATATCAGCATTGCACATCATCTCCCCCCCCCCCCAAGTCCTTTTCGTTGTGGAGCAGTAATAATAGAGAAAGGGCAGTAGTGCCCTGCCAAAGCCCGATTTTTACCATGCCTTATATCACAGCCATTAGCAGGGTTGAGGCATCAAGTGCTGCAGTCAGTCAGTCAGTCAGTCAGTCAGTCCTCCTGTGACCCCCTAATGTTTCTGGCTTCCCAGTTAGGAATGACACCCTGGTCTCCAGTTCAGCCTGAGAGGAGCTCGTTAGAGCCAATGGATGAGAGAGTGGGAAGAGACTGCAATTTTTTTCTTTTTCCCTTCTTCTTTTGTCTTTTTCCTTTCTTTCTCTGTTTTGCTGTTTTGTTTTGATTTTCAAGAAAGGGTTTCTTTGTGTATTTTGGTCTGTTC
>NW_026646978.1:550000-589000 GCF_950005125.1 Chionomys nivalis | reverse complement strand
TCCTTCCCATCTCTAGTCTTTTCTGTAGTGGCATTTTAGTTGTATTTTTTGTTTTTTTCGAGACAGGGTTTCTCTGGCTTTGGAGCCTGTTCTGGAACTAGCTCTTGTAGACCAGGCTGGCCTTGAACTCACAGATCCGCCTGTTTCTGCCTCCCAAGTGCTTGGATTAAAGGTGTGTGCCACCACAGATCAGCTTCGATTGTATTTTAATAAATAAAGCTTGCCTCTGGAGAGTAAAATTGCCACATTGGTCAGTCTTACAGCCAAGCAGTGGTAACACAGCTCTTTAATCCCAGTAGCATCACTAGTTGCCATAGAAAGCAGCAGTGCATGACTTTAATCCCAGCCCTAGAGAGGATTATAAAATGGAAGGAGACAGCTCTCACAGTCTCATTCTGAGATTCCTGGAGGCAAGGTCACCATTTTCAGTTTGAGCTTTAGGTAAGAAACAGAGACTGGCTGCATTGCTATTTAGATCTTCATGTTAAACTCTAATTTCTCTGAGTTTTTACTAATCCTGCTTCATTTAGCACCCAATTGTTTTGTATGCAAGTTTATGAAAAAGTTGTTTGCCTGAGTCTTTTTGGCCACCATCCCAGGGAGACTTGGGACTGAAATTCTAGCTCCAGGAATTTGAGCCCAAACCTACCCACCTGGTTTTTTTTTTTTTTTTTTTTTTAGGAGCTTCCTGACTAAGCCTTAGCAGCAATAAACTCCCAGAGGTTTTCTCTGTATTTTTGGATGTCCACAAACTCAGTGACACCCTGGCTTCGAACTCACAGAGATCTGCCTGTCTATGCTTCCCTAGTGCTGGGATTTAAGGCTTGTGCCCCTATGCCTGGTTTCCTCCCAGCTCTTTTGAGATTCTCTTTTACCTACACTTAAATGGTGTTAATGAGCAGTACACGGGCTTCTTGGTAGTGGCTAGGACCTTAACGCCAGACTTGTAACAAAAACATGGCTACCGCTAGTGTCACCATGAAGCTAGACTATTATTAGGAAGGCAAGGAATGAAGCAGAACCAGCTGCCAAAGCCGCAGCTCTAATCCTAGCCATGCTGTTTAGCAGATTAGAGACTCTGTGGTCAGAACAAGATAGAGATGCAGGAAGGCAGATTCAGGTATGGGGGAAAAGCCTACAAATGGTTTACAATGGGTTCAAAAATATATGTGGGCTTGCGAGAGAAAAAGGATGAAGCCCTTAAAATAAAACAGATGGGTGTGGCACACGCCTCTAATTATAACACTTGGGAAACAGAGGTAGGGAGAACTGAGTTCAAAACTAGCCTGCTCTAGAGTTAGATCCAGGACAGCCAAAGAAACACAGAAAACCTATCTCAAAAAGCCAAAATCAGTGCTAAAAGACATTTGAGTAGATAGAAGTCTGCTGGATTAGTCCAACCTAGATATTTCAAAAAGGCTGTGAGTTCAAAAATTGTAATTCAAAGTATATTTTACTTTGGAGAAGTTTTGCTTTTGGTTCCACATGAAGTGAGAGGCTGAGGGTCCATTGAGTGTTTAAAAAAAATAAGGATTCTTCAAGAGAGACCCCCTGAAATATCTCATAGGGACAGATGGCCCAGATGATCCAACGTTTTAGAGCACCTCTGTTGCTGTTTCCTCTGAGTTCCACTTCCACAGTAGTTTCAAGACTGCTGCTGAGATGATCCAGCCTCACCGAATAATCCAGTCAGGACTTGACCATAATCCTAAATCTTCTTTGTGTCCCCCATAAGATTATCAGTTCCTCCAATCAGCAGGAAGTACCCTAGAAAACTATGCCCACATTTCCCAAAAATGGATTATGGATGGTCTGTCTTTGTTTAGTGTGTTGGTTACAAGTTATGGATAATGGTCAGGAAAACAACTAAACAAAGGAAATTAGATTCAATGTTTTTGTGAGACGAGGTTTCTCTACATAGCTTTGTAGGCTGTCCTGGCAGTAGCTCGGTAGACCAAGCGGGCCCTGATCTGAGAGATCTGCCTGCCTCTTCCTCCTGAATGTTGGATTAAAGGTCCGTGCCACCCCGCCAACCTCCCATTGACAATGCTGATCTTTTGGTGAATTTAAGATAAGTATTTTTCTTTGGTGTGGGGGATACAGAGTTTATTAGTGGGTGATGTAAGGAAAAAGGGGAAGGGAGAGAGGGAGAGAGAGAAAAGGAGAGAGAGGCAGTAGCCACTTTTCTGAAGTGAGACTGGGAGAGAGAGAGAGAGAGAGAGAGAGAGAGAGAGAGAGAGAGAGAGAGAGGGAGAGGGAGAGGGAGAGAGCTAGCTGATCTACATATTCTTGAGCATGCCTTAAATCCCCGCAGTAGGGAAGCAGAGGAAGGCTGATTCATACTGGTGAGTTTGAGATCAGCCTATGCTTCACAGTGAGTTCTAATCCAGGAGGTGTTGGAATGCTATTTCATCCCAGCATGTAGCAGACACGGAGAGGTGGATGTCTGAGTTCGAGGCCACCCTGGTCTACAGAGATTTCCAGGACAGCCAGGGTTCACAGTGAATTCCAAACAGCCAGGGTCACTATCTAGTTTTGAAATTGAAAATGAAAAAATAAAAAGATTTTGCATCTGTCGATGGAGCCTATAGTGTCCTAGAATTTACAGAAAGCAGCCTGCTTCCATTCAGTGTCCAGCTGACATTTAATTAGAAATCCTACCCCCTTCAGACTTACTAGTTTCAGAAGAACTCAGGAAGCCATTCTGGTGCTCTAGAAGTAAACAGTTGTGGCAGTGTTCTAGTGAGTTTCCTTCCTCCAGAATGTGAATAATCATTTCCATCTCTAGTCCTCTCCTTTTTAGTTTTATTTTTCTTTTTTGCCTGTTGTCCTCCTGTTTCTTTGGAGAGACTGCACACCACAGAGAGGTGAATCGTGGCTTTAACTCCAGGAGAAGGGGATCAAAATTGGTCAATGGAGATCTCAACAATCCCTCAGCACTGACTGCCCTGACAGCTCCCTGTGTGTGCAGAAGGACTTCCTAAGTTTACAATCATTAATGGTCTCTTTCTTTGCCTGCTTCCCCAGTCACAATGAGAGATCAAGCCCCACCAACACTCCAGCAGCTAGCGTTCGAGAGCCTACTGAAGAAGGAGGCCTTGGCCATTTCTGGTCTGGCAGACTGGCCCTGGTTCCTGTTCCCAGCAGCATTTGAGAGGGCCTTCAGGAACAATCAGACCAACATCCTGCGGGCCATGGTGCCTGCCTGGCCATTCACATGCCTTCCTGTAGGAATCCTGATGAAGAAGCCACACCTGGAGACTTTGAAAGCTCTGCTTGATGGACTAGATGTGCTGATTACAGAGGAGCCTTGCCCCCTGTAAGCAAGGTCCAGCTCTGTTGGAGGAGGCTCTGTGTGAACAAAGCAAGACCATGTGGAGCCAAGGATTATTTGGTCAAAGAGGGTTGGGAATTCTAATAGCATCTGCTTAGAGGAATTCAGAGGCTTTGGCCTGGTCTCAGCCATCTTGGCAATAATAATGTGGAGAACACGAGAACAGCCACTGAGCAATCCCTCAAGGGTGTCTGTCACTCAAAGTTCCAGGTGGAATGAGGCTGGGATTAAGGGGAATGGAAGGATGTGGGACAGGGCTGAGGATGCCTCCCTGGTAAAGTTCTCTTTATACTGAGCATGAGGTCCTGGTTTTCATTCTATGCATAGGAAAAAGCAAACTTTTGGAAGGGAGAGCTGAAGTGTGAGATGTGGATAAGAAGAAGACTGTATTATGTATGGTATTTGCTGAGATTGCTACCTGTTTCTCCCACAGCCGCGGAAAAATCAGAGTGCTGGATTTGACAAATAGGGATTCCTGTGTCAATTGGAGTCAATCCTGTGAAAGGGAATTCTTTCTTCACTTCAGGAGAGAGAAGACAGTGGAGACGTGTCCTTACTCGCAAGTAAAGAAATATTTAAATGTCATAACTGACCTAAATATCATGAAGAGTGAGTGTGATGAATGTCCCACATACTTGTGGCGATGGGCCCAGCAGAGACAAAATTCTGTTCGTTTGTGCTGTCCAAAGATCGATATTTTGAGATCAAAATACTTTCCCACAGCCATAGACTTCTTAAAGTCTGTAGATCTCCACTGTGTATGGGAGCTGAGTTTGAGATATACATGGATAGAAAGCATGGCTTCTTTTGGACCGTACCTGAGACAGATGAGAAACCTTCACACACTCAGTTTGTCATACATTCAGAAGGATTCAAGCATCAGTGGATCTGAAGAGCTGGAAGAGGAGTGCATGAACAAATTCGTATCACAATTACCCCAATTCCACTGTCTCCAGCATCTCTATATCAACGATTCTCCTGCTCTAGTTGGCAGCCTGGCTGATTGTCTCAGGTAAGGAAGATAAAGAGAGGTTCTCCAGACAAATAACCCACCTTTTGCTTATAGGTTAGGAGGTCCTTGAACGTCAGGCTATGCACTATCAACCTTGTACATCCAAGGAGATGAGCTCTGTGCCAAGCCACCTGCGACCAGCCCCAAGGGTGCCGATAATTGCTCATTAGAGAAAGGTTGTTGGGTGCATAGAAAGAGATTGAGTTAGTGGGAAATGGGTGACACCTGCATTGAAGTTGTGGGACCAGGAAATGGCAATTTTGAGGAAAGGACGTTAGGGGAACCGAAAGGGAAACAGTTGTGGTGTCGCTGAAGCTTGCTTGTTGTGGGTAGTCCTTACAGTCACCATATTCACTCCTCCTGATAGGAAAATCACTGGGTTTTCTCCTGTGGCCTGAGCCTGGCCCATGCTAGACTTCTGTGAATTTTGTGAGCTGACCACAAAAGGGAGAGTCATGGGGGTTGACCTCCTTCAGAATGAATGCGGGAGAAGTACCATCTGCTAAATTGTCAGTTCTAACCATCCTCTTCAATACCATTGGAAAAAATCTCATTCTCTCTCTAGGCGCCTGAAGAAGCCCTTGGAGACTCTGTCCATCACTCACTGTTACATCATACAGAGAGACTTGGATTACCTGCCCCGGTGCCTGAACCTTTCTTCGCTTAAACATCTCTACTTGTCGTACACAATGTTGGACAAGTGTATTAAGCCACTTGGCTATCTCCTTGAGAGAGTGAAAGACACCTTGGAAACTCTTGACCTGGCCGGATGTCGGCTGGAGGATTCTCAATTTAGTGCTTTGATGCCTGCCCTGAGTCAATGCTCCCAGCTCCTCAAGATTGATTTTTACAGGAATGAACTGTCTCTACTTGTCCTGAAGCAACTGCTTCACCACACAGCCAAGCTGAACAAGCTAACCAAAGAGACATACCCTGTCCCTCTGGAGTACTATGATGGATGCCGAGTGCTTGTACGCAGATTTGATGAACTTGGTCCTGAGCTTCTGGATATACTCAGGTCTGAAAGACAGCTCAAGGAAGTCTGTTTTTTCGCAGCCATCTGCCCTACCTGTTATGTGCGCTATGTCTATGACCTGAAGGGCGGCCGTTGCTTGGGAAATAATGCCGCGGCACGTTGCCCCGTGATGCCAATGGAATACTCTTATGAGCTATGGTTGAAAAGGTTTGGATTATTGAACCTTTAGACTGCTCCCCACAGAGACCCCCACCATGAGTAGCAGTGCCCTTCTGTCCACGGCACAAAATAAATGTGCTATGATTCTGATTTGCTGGTGTCAGCTTCACAGCAAACAGTCAACTCATTCCCAGCATTCTCTGTTTCTGTTTTTTCTTTCTTCATCCTACTCACCTAGTAAGTCTCAAAGCTGTATGGGCCATGAAATTCTTTGGGACCCAGGGCACATGACTTTGGATCCTTCAATGTAGTCGTCTGAGTTCTAAGATTGCTAATCATTACCAGGAGGCCCGGTTTGTAAGCCTCATAGCAGTGGGGCCTTATTCTTCAAAGCTCCTACCCTGTGGTTGTAGCTGGTGTCTTTCACATAAAAACCTCCTTTACAGGGGCTGAGGAGATGGCTCAGTAGTTAAGAGCACTGACTGCTCTTCCAGAGGACCTGTGTTCAATTCCTAGCAGCCACATGGTAGCTCAACTCTCTGATCTGGTCTCCTCTTCTTGTGTGACAGGCAGAACACTGCATCATAATAATATACATAATAGTAATCATAATCCTTGAAAAATATTCATTCCTTGGGCATGTTTAATTTTCTTGGTCTCGAAGAAGTGTCCTTTTAGCCCTGCAACTGTATTTTCTATATTTTGGTGTTGCTGTCCCTGATGCTACTCTATTCCCTTTGTATAATTTGGTGGCACATTTTTCTTAATCTTACTTATTGTTGTTAGAAAATGATGAATAGAAATCCTACACTCAATCATCACAGGTATTATGCGCTTATTTCTCTAAACTATGACGGAAGGAATATTCAAGGATACTACACACCCAAGTAATATTGGGTACCAAGTGATAACCAAGAGGGACAATGTCCTTGTATTAGACCCTTGCTAGAATTTCAAGTTGACATTATTTACAATACACCAACATACAGAGACCTAATCTCACAGTGAGATGGGCACATTGGAACCCCAAGATATGTATTTCCTCATACACCCAGAAGAGTTTGTATACTGGATAGGAACAGCACTTTCTTTAACATATCCCCTGGAAGAGAGATGTCAAATGGCATTCAATAAGAGTCTTACATCAATCCATCTGCTGAGATCTGAACCCACTCTCAGTTGCTGCAGCTTTTTATGTTCTCAACAGAGTGTCACACCCTGTTTAATGCCTGTATGCATGGCAGACAGTAATATGCCCATTTAAAAGATGCATCTCCACCTCTTTCATTCTCTCTCTCTCTCTCTCTCTCTCTCTCTCTCTCTCTCTCTCTTTCTCTCTATCTCTCTCTCTCCCTCTCCTGTTTCTGCAGATCCTGTCCCCAGGGACTTGTCCCTTCCCTGTCCTTTTCCCTTCTGTCAGTAACTTTGTTGTAATAAGAGCGGCGGAGCTGCATCTCCGGCACCCGGCCGCCCACATGGCTAGCTTATGCCCCGAAATAATTATACGGAAACTGTATTTTTTTAATTACTGTCTGGCTCATTAGTTTTAGCCTCTTATTGGCTAGCTCTTACATATTGATCTAACCCATTTTTAATATTTTGTGTAGCACCACGAGCTGGCTTACCAGGAAAGATCTTAACCTGCGTCTGTCTGGAGTGGGAAAATCATGGCGACTCACTCACTTGGCTCCTTTTTCCCAGCATTCTCTTCTGTCTACTCCACCCACCTAAGGGTTGGCCAATCAAATGGGCCAAGACAGTTTTTTTATTAGTTAACCAATGACCTTCCTCCATCATAACTTATCACTCAAATTCTTTCTGCATAACCCTTTTGTCTGTCCATCACTTGCCTTGGACTCTAACCTGCCACCAAGGCAAACACTTGTAAAATAAAAACAAGTGAATCCTAACACATACACACACATACACACAAATAACCTACATGAACTAGAACAACCTCTCTCTCTCTCTCTCTCTCTCTCTCTCACACACACACACACACACACACACACACAAATAACCTACATGAACTAGAACGGCCTCCTTTAACAGTTGAACCGTTGAAATTTCACTATGGCATTCTCACACATACACATAATTTACTCTGCTCTTATTTGTTGACCTCCCCCATTCTCCTCCCTCTGTTTCTTTCCCATCGAAAGTCCATTACCTCCAAAAAGCTCAGGTCACCTGTATCTGTGGGTTTTCCCATCATGTTCTTGCCCACCCTCCCCCCTTGCTCATATAGTCCCTTAAACTCTCTTCAACTGGTCTCCCAGAGCTCGGCCCAGTGGTTGGCTGTGGATCTCTGCATCTACTTCCCATTGGGTACTGGATGAACGTTCTATGATAACAATTAGGGTAGTCACCAATCTGATTACAGGGGAAGGGCAGTTCAGGCACTCTCTCCAGAATTTCTAGGAGACTTGTGGATCTTTGCAAATTTCCCTAGCACCAGGACTCTCCCTATCCCATAGGGTCTCTTCTATCAAAATATCTCTTTCCTTGCTGTGCCCCTCCATCCTGCCCCCATCTCAGCCATTTAATTCCTCATGTTTCAAGCCCCTCATTCCCTCTCTTTTACTCTCTCCACAGTTGACCCAGGATATCTCATCTATTTCCTCTTCCCAGGGAGATACGTGTGTCCCAATTAGGGTCCTCCTTGCTATGTAACTTCTCTGGAGCTGAGAATTGTAGTGTGGTTATTCTTTGCTTTACATCTACTGTTCACTTATGATTGAATACATACCATATTTGTCTTTCTGAGTCTGGGTTACCTCACTCAGGATGGATTATTTTTTTAGTTCCATTCATTTGCCTGCAATTTTCATGATATAAATGTTTTTCTGCTGAATAATACACCATTGTGTACATATATCACATTTTCTTTATCCATTCTTCAATGGAGGGTCCATCTAGGTTGTTTTCAGGTTACTGGCTATGGAGAGGATTTTCAGGTGCTTCCTTGTGGACTGATGAAGTCTTTGCTAGAGCACTGAATTTCCACCAGATTTGAGGACAGGATCTAGCTGCCTAGCTGCTTACTCAAGACACACTACCTTCATTCTAAGCAGGAATCTTAATCATCTTTGCTCTTCTCTGAGTGTTATCTGTTTGGGTGGGGCTTCACCTCAGCCCTTGGCATGTTTTGGAATGTTGGGTTCAAAGTTCCATTTCAAGCCCTTTCCATTGGAGGTTGCCTCAGTCCAAACTCCATGTCCAAGAAAGGCCACCAAAGAGTGAACCTTTCCCCAGAAAGGGTCAAGACCTCTCCCACAGGGTATTTAAACTGTCCCCAGAAAAGAACACGTGGTCTTTCTGGCTCTCCTTTTCCCTCTTTGTGGTTTCCCAGAGGGCCACCTGGGACGACTGGCATTAATTAAACCTGGACTTTTTCTAATTTGGTTTGATTTGGTATGATTTTTATTATTGTTTCACCTGGGAAGTGTGTTGTGCTGCAAAAACTTTACATTGGCCTCCTTGAACAGTGGGAGAAAGAGCAGCAGCATTGGCAGATCCTGCAGAGGAAAGATGGTCAAGGCCTCATTCCTCACCAGGGTCTGCACTCCCAGTTGTAGGATTGTGGGTGGGCCTGGAACGTCATTCTGATGGATGTTTAGGGAGATGGTCCTGAGGAAGAATTTAGTTGAAAATATATTTTCAGAATCTTTCTTATGAAGCTCTTTCCCCTCACAGTGAATACCTGTCACCACTCTGGCCTTGATGGAGACTGGCTTTGCTCATTAGTCACTATTTGGTGGTCTCAAAGGCAAATTTGCTACCCTGGCAGCATGTGGAGCTTCTCACAATCACATTCACCATTGTGCCATCCAGTCCCAACTTCTGCTACTCTGAAGCCCATTGCCTTTTGGAAGGGGAACTCCAGGGAAGGAAAAATCTGAGCTCCTCTCCTCATGGCAGAAAAGATCCTAACCACCTTTCAGAGACAATGGAGTTGTGATATGCCCACCCTACCAATATTCTGATTTCAAATGACTGATCCTGCCTGGCACGGACTGAGGACAATCTGTGAAATGGGCTCGTTGCCTTTAATTTTCAAAGATTTAGCTCCTGGTTTAAGGAACGTATAACATACATCTTTGGAATAGACAGTGCACTGGGTATATGTTTGTGGGGACAGTAGTGGGGGTTCAAGTCTATTTAGCATCTTTTTTTTTTTCATTTTCCTAATTATGTACCATAGCCAGCTATGTAGTCCAGGCTGGACTCAAGTCACCCTAAGACCCTAGAGTTAGACACTAGCCAATCTGGTGTGACCTTATTTTCCAGTGTGGTGTCATTCAAACATTGGCCTTTCAAATACTGCATGATATCAGTGTGGTTTGCAAGAACCTAATATTTCATTACGTTAGAGGCAAATGCAGGAGTAATTCCATGCAGTCTAGTCTATATTTTGAGTTTGAGGACAGGCTAGTAGTAGAGGTTATAGGAACAAAAATAAGCAGGAATGTTAGGGATTGATGAGTCCCTTTGATTTTGACTGAGGTTGTCTGGTGCTGCGGTTTGATTCAGGTCCTGGCCTGTGTTAGACAAATATACTACCTCTGAGCTGCATTCAACTCAATAATTTCCTTTTATTTTACATAGAGACAAAGTCACTTCATATACCCAGGCCATCCTAGAGCAGGAACTTTGTTTCCTCACATCTCTAGTGCTAGGATTCCAGCATTGTGCAAGCAGCCTACAGGGCTTCATTTTATGTCAGTTTGAGGAGTGATCTTGTCAAACTGACCAGGATGAAGCACCTGCACCCCAACAGGCACTGTCAGAAGAATCACTGTCTTGGGGCCCGTCTTAACAAAACCATCCCCAATCTTGTTTTTATGATACTGTTAAAAATTCCATCTATCATCTGGGTTGTGGTGGCACAGGCCTTTAATCTCAATACTTGAGAGGCAGAGGAGACCCACCTGGTTTACAGAGTGATTTCTAGGATGTTCATTTCTACTGCCTTGGAAAACAAAATGAATTTTTTCTTCAATTAAAGCACAAAAGTGCAACCAATAAGTTGTAATTCCTGGGATTACAAACACCTGAAATAACAATGATTCCATAACTGAAAGTAAAAGACCTGGATAAACCCAGAGCCTCTAGCAGGAAAAATAGATTAAAAAGGTTCAGCAGGAAGAGAAGAGCCAATATCTCTTTTAGCCAGTTCAGTGACTCTGTTTCAAGAACTAACTGAAGATAAAGTTAGATTATAATCTTGAGAACAATCTTGAGAAACAGGGAGTAACCCCCTTGTGATTATCTCTGATATTTTCAGAATTTGTCAATGATCTCTGGTATTTTCAGAATTTTTCAATGATCACTGGTATTTCCAGAATTTTCCAATGATGCCTACCCTACCTCCTTTGGATTACTGTGTTATGGGTTTTCCCTTAAATACCCCTTCTCCCAGCAACTCAGGTTCGAAAACTAAACACTGGAAAATGTGCGTTTCATACTAAAGTTTTTAATGAAATTAATACACTTTCAAAAGAACGTGATTTTCTTTCAAAGTAAAGCTTGTACTGAGAGAAGGAACACTGATCTTACTTCTAACAAAAGGTTTTCATGAAATTAATACACTTTCAAAAGAACGTGATTATCTTTCAAAGTAAAGCTAGTAGAGAGAAAAGGTACACTGATCTCATTTCTAACAATGCTTTGAGACGTACCACAGAACTGCGTCTCTTTTCAGAGAAACACATATGCGTTTCTCATAAAAGCTTGTCAAGAAATTAATACACTTTCAAAAGAACATGATTGTCTTTCAAAGTAAGCATGTACAGAGAAAAGGAACACTGCTCTCACTTTTAACAATAGTTTTACATGTCCCAAACAACTGCCTCTCTTTTCTAAGAAACAAATGTGTGTTTCTTACTAAAGTTGTTCATGAAATTAATACACTTTCAAGAGAAAGTGATTATCTTTCAAAATAAAGCTTGTACAGAGAAAAGAAACACTGATCTCACTTCTAACAATACTTCGAAATGTCCCAAACAACAGCTTCTCTTTACAAAGAAACACATGTGCATTTCTCAATAAAGCTTTTCATGAAATTGATACACTTTCAAAAGAACATGATTATCTTTCAAAGTAAAGCTTGTGCAGAGATAAGGAACACTGATCTCACTTCTAACGATACTTTGAAATGTCCCAAACAACAGCTTCTCTTTACAAAGAAACACATGTGTGTTTCTCAATAAAGCTTTTGATGAAGTTAATATACTTTCAAAAGAACATGATTATCTTTCAAAGTAAAGCTTGTACAGAGAAGGAGAAAACTGATCTCACTACTAACAATAATTTGACATATCACTAACAACTGCTTCTCTTTACAAAAAAACACATGTGCGTCTTGCTAAAACTTTTCATGAAATTAATACACTTTCAAAGAAAGTTATTACCTTTCAAAGTAAAGCTTGTACAGAGAAAAGGAACACTGTTCTAACTTCTAACAATTCTTTGATATGTCGCAAACAACTGCTTCACTTTTCAAACAACAAATATGCGGTTCTCACTAAAGCTTTTCATGAAATTAATACAATTTCAAAAGAATATTATTATCTATCAAAGTAAAGCTTGTACAGAGAAAAGGATCAATTCTCTCACTTTTTGCAATGATTTGACATGTCCCACAGAACTGTGTCTCTTTTCAGGGAAACACATGTGCTTTTCTTACTAAAGCTTTTCATGAAATTAATACATTTTCTAAAGAACATGATTACTGTCCAAATAAAGCTTGTACCAATAAAGGAACACTGATCTCACTTCTAAAAATACTTTGCTAAGATTCAAACAACTGCGTGTCTTGACAAAGAAAAATATGTACGTTTCTCACTAAAGCTTTTCACGAAATTAATACACGTTCAAAAGAACGTGATTATCTTTCAAAGTAAAACTTGTACAGAGAAAAAGAACACTGATTTTACTTCTGACAATATTTTGACATGTTGCAAACAACTGCTTCTCTTTACAAAAAAACACGTGTCTGTTTCTTACAAATCTTTTCATGAAACTATTACACTTTCAAAGAACGTCATAATCTTTCAAAGTAAAGCTTGTACAGAGAATAGGTTCACTACTCTCACTTATAACAATACTTTGACATGTCCCAAACAACTGCTTGTCTTGACAAAGAAATACATGTCCTTTTCTCACTAAAGCATTTCATGATTAATACACTTTCCAAAGAACGTGATTATCTTTCAAATAATTGTGGCGGCGCAAATGAATGTAGACAGATTATATAGATATATACAGCTTTAATAAGGAAATAAACTTACAGGACCACAGGTTCCCGCGGTGTACCGGAAAAGCGGAGCAAATGAAAAGGGCTGCTGGGCTCACGCCCGGCAGATTTATCCGTAAACATTAGCTCGAGGCGAACACGCCCCCAATGGGTGGGGCTATGTCCCTACATCTCCCCCTTTTGTCTAAATAAGATAAAACCAAACCAAATACAACTATATACAATAATAACAAATAATAAATATAACAAACAATATTGAGAACAAAACTTTTGTTAAACATTTTATCTCAAGGAGTCTAAATAACATAGAGAGTAACTATAATTATATAATCTTTAACTCCTTCAAAGATCTGAGAAGGGAATAAAGATTACTTAACAATCGAGAGATATCCAAAATGTGTAACAATTGACAGAGACAACTGACTACCTGGGCAATCACCCAAAGTCTCGTTTGCAATGTTGAGTCAACCAACTTTGGCTAAGGCCTAACATAACTGGCATACTATTATTAAAGGTAAGGAACTTTCTTAGGACTATCCTACCCTGTCTTGGCAAGATAAGACAATCCTGTTTTATCCACTTAGGGATATTTTGTATCTTTGTCAGAAGTTGAGGTATGGGCTTTTTTTAACCCAAAGGCCAGTTTTGCCAAGAAGACAAGCTCCCAGTGGAGTGTCTTTGGTGTTTAATGTTCTCTCGGGAGTAGAGTGGTGTTGCCAGGAGTAATTGTGTCTCTTTGGCATAGAAATTTTAGGTTAGATTAAAGGCCATTATCTACAGCTCTTTGAAGAGGCTGAAGATCATACTATCTATACTAAATATAATCTCTATGTAACTAAAAGACCTGATAAACTTAAAAATAAATATGACAAACATATAATTTTTAATACCTATCTAACTTTGAAGACTAAAAGAATAAACAACTGTGCAATATATGAAGACAATGATCTTTAACTGTAAACAATGTCATAGTATTAGAGGTAGAAATGTACAATGTAATATGGTAGATGTATCAATACAATATGGACAAAGTTATAAGCATACTCATACAAAAATAGAGGTAGCAACACTCATATTCAATATTCAACATATCAATATACAAGAAACAGTACCAGTACAATTTTCTATAGACAGTAATTTACAAATACCAATCATCCCAAAAAACCAGTTACCCCCTTCTTCTTCCTCTTTGTTTTCTGTCTGGAGAACTTTAAACTGATTTTTGAGAAGATTGTTGTCATTTTTAATTGTTTTTAAACGTTTAACCTTGTCTTATAAAGACTTTATTATATTTTTATTATCAAACCATACAGTACCAAGGAAAACTATGAATCCCAGAAAGATCCATATCTGTGGGCTGACAGACACTTCTTGTAAAATCTCCCACATGGTACAACTGAAAAGGCTGTTAAAGTCTTGAATGGTAATGTTTTTAGACATTTTTTTTATTTATAAAAGAAAATTATGTACCTGTAATGAAGTTTTCCTGCCAGTGGTGGCTAAAGAAATGCACCTGAGTCCACGTGGTCTAAGCCAGAGCCGGTCTGAAACAATTAACTCAAAACAAAAATTATTGTACTGCCTGTTAAGGGAAGGGGTTGGTGGCTTTTACTTTAAAACCGCGGGTGCTTCACTTAAATCAGGCAGTGAGGGTTTGGAAGAAGCGGGAGCTATTAACTGCTCTGTGGGGGGTCGCTGCTCTGCGACTGTAGTGGCCTGGAGTGGGGGAAGGGAAAGCGAGCAGGGAGCGCGCTGTAAATCGCCTTCCTGAGCTCAGGCAACTAGCCGGGAAAGGTGGAGCTTGCGCCCCCCCTGTGCCGGGTCGGGGGCAAAATAGCCCCACGTTGGGCGCCAAATGTGGCAGCGCAAATGAATGTAGACAGATTATATAGATATATACAGCTTTAATAAGGAAATAAACTTACAGGACCACAGGTTCCCGCGGTGTACCGGAAAAGCGGAGCAAAAGAAAAGGGCTGCTGGGCTCACGCCCGGCAGATTTATCCGTAAACATTAGCCCGAGGCGAACACGCCCCCAATGGGTGGGGCTATGTCCCTACAAATAATCAAAGTAAAGCTTGTACAGAGAAATGGAACACTGATATCACTTCTAACAATACTTTGATAGGTCGTAAAGAACTGCCTCTCTTTACAAAGAAACACATGTGCGTTTCTCATTTAAACTTTTCATGAAAATAATACACTTTCAAAAGGACACGTTTATCTTTCAAAATAAAGCTTGTACGGAGAAAAGGAACCCTGATCTCACATCTAAGCATACTTTGAAATGTCCCAAACAACAGCTTCTCTTTAAAGAAACACATTTGCGTTTCTCTTTAAAGCTTTTCGTGAAATTGGTACACTTTCAAAAGAAGGTGATTATCTTTCAAAGTAAAGCTTGTACAGAGAAAAGAAACACTGATATCACTTCTAACAATACTTTGAAATGTCCCAAGCAATAGCTTCTTTTTACAAAGAAACACATGTTTTTTTCTTACTAAAGCTTTTCATTAAATTAATACACTTTCAAAATAATGTCATTATCGTAGAGAGTAAAGCTTGTACAGAGAAGAGAAACACTGATTTTATTTCTCACAACTTTGACATGTCCTAAACTACAGCTTCTCTTTACAAAAAACACGTTTTTTCTTACTAAAGCTTTTCATGAAATTAACACACGTTCAAAATATCATGATCATCTTAGAAAGTAAAGATTGTACAGAGAAAAGAAACACTGATCTCGTTTCTCAAATTACTTTGATACATCCTAAACAACAGCTTTTCTTTACAAAGAAACACATGTGCGTTTCTCAATAAAGCTTTTGATGAAGTGAATACACTTTCAAATGAACATGATTATCTTTCAAAGTAAAGCTTGTACAGAGAAGGAGAATACTGATCTCACTTCTGACAGTTCTTTGACATGACACAAAGAACTGCTTCTCTTTTCAAACAACAAATGTGCGTTACTCACTAGGCTTTACATGAAATTAATACAATTTCAAAAGAACATTATTATCTATCAAAATAAAGCTTCTACAGACTAAAGGATCAATTCTCTCACTTTTTGCAATGATTTGACATGTCCCACAGAAATGTGTCTCTTTTCAGAGAAACACATGTGCTTTTCCTACTAAAGCTTTTCATGAAATTAATACACTTTCAAAAGAACGTGTTTATAGTTCAAAGTAAAGCTTGTATGGATAAAAGGAACACTGATCTTACTTCTGAAAATACTTTGATAAGATTCAAACAACTGCTTGTCTTGACAAAGAAACATATGTACATTTCTCACTAAAGCTTTTCATGAAATTGATACACTTTCAAAAGAATGTAATTATCTTTCAGAGAAAAGCTTGTACAGAGAAAAGGAACCCTGATATCACTTCTAACAATACTTTGACATGTTCCAAACAACAGCTTGTCTCAAGAAAGAAACACATGTGGATTTTTTTACTATTGCTTTTCTTGAAATTAGTACACTTTCAAAAAAACATGATGATCTTTCCAGGTAAAAGTTGTTCAGAGAAAAATAACACAGATCTCACTTCTAACAAGACTTTGACATGTCGCAAACAACTACTTCTCTTTACAAAACAACACATGTGTGTTTCATACTAAAGTTTTTAATGAAATTAATACACTTTCAAAAGAATGTGATTTTCCTTCAAAGTAAAGCTTGCACTGAGAGAATGAAAACTGATCTTACTTCTAACAAAAGGTTTTCATGAAATTAATACACTTTCAAAAGAACGTGATTATCTTTCAAAGTAAAGCTAGTAGAGAAAAGGTACACTGATCTCATTTCTAACAATGCTTTGACACATACCACAGAACTGTGTCTCTTTTCAGAGAAACACATGTGTGTTTCTTACTAAGCTTTTCATGAAATTAATACACTTTCAAAAGAACATGATTATCTTTCAAAGTAAAGCTTACACAGAGACAAGGAAGACTTATCTCACTTCTAACCATACTTTGACATGTCTCAAACTACAGCTTCTCTTTATAAAGAAACAAATGTGCCTTTCTTACTAAAGTTTTTCAAGAAATTAATACACTTTCAAAAGAACGTGATTATCTTTCAAAGTAACTTTTACAAAGAAAAGGAACACTGATCTCACTTCTAACAATATTTTGAAATGTCCCAAAACAACAGCTTCTCTTAACAAAGAAAATCTCGTGTGTTTCTCACTAAAGCTTTTCATGAAATGAATACTCTTTCAAAAGAACGTGATTATCTTTTAAAGTAAAGCTTGTATAGAGAAATGGAACACTGATATCCCTTCTAACAATACTTTGACATGTCCCAAACATCTTCTTGTCTCAACAAAAACACATGTGGATTTTTTACTAAACCTTTTCATGAAATTAATACACTGTCAAAAGAACATGATTATCTTTCAGAGTAACAATTGTACAGAGAAAAGAAACACTGATCTCACTTCTAACAATACTTTGACATGTCCCAAACAACAGCTTCTCTTTACAAAGAAACACATGTATTTTTCTTAATAAACTTTTCATTAAATTAACACACTTTCAAAATAATGTGATTATCTTAGAAAGTAAAGCTTGTACAGAGAAAAGAAACACTGATCTCAGTTCTAACAGTACTTTGACATGTCCAAAACAGCAGCATCTTTTTACAAAGAAACATAAGTGTGTTTCTAAATAAAGCTTTTGGCGAATTGAATTCACTTTCAAAAGAACGTGATTATCTTTCAAAATGAAGCTTGTACAGAGAAAAAGAACACTGATCTCACTTCTGCCAATAGTTTGATATGTTGCAACCAACTGCTTCTCTTTACAATTAACACATGTTTTTTTCTTACTAAAGCTTTTCAGAAATTAAATCACTTTAAAGAATGTGATTATCTTAGACTGTAAATGTTATACAGAGAAAAGAAACACTGATCTAGTTTCTAACAGTACTTTGACATGTCTCAAACAAAAGCTTCTCCTTACAAAGAAACACATGTGCGTTTCTCACTAAAGCTTTTCATGAAGTTAATACACTTTCAAAAGAATGTTATTTACTTTCATAGTAAAGCTTGTACAGAGAAGGGGGAACACTGATCTCACTTCTAACAATACTTTGATATGTCGCAAACAGCTGCTTCTCTTTACAAAAAATCACATGTGTGTTTCATACTAAAGTTTTTAATGAAATTAATAAACTTTCAAAGGAATGTGATTTTCTTTCAAAGTAAAGCTTGTACTGAGAGAAGGAACACTTATCTTACTTCTAACAAAAGATTTTCATGAAATTAATACAATTTCAAAAGAAAGTGATTATCTTTCAAAGTAAAGCTAGTAGAGAGAAAAAAACCCTGATCTCATTTCTAAAAATGCTTTCACATGTACCACAGAACTGTGTCTCTTTTCAGAGAAACACATATGTGTTTCTTATTAAGCATTTCATGAAATTAATACGCTTTCAAAAGAACATGATTATCTTTCAAAGTAAAGCTTGTACAGAGAAAAGGAAGACTGATCTCACTTCTAACAATACTTTGACATGTCTCATACTACAGCTTCTCTTGATAAAGAAACAAATGTGCATTTCTTACTAAAGTTTTTCATGAAATTATTACACTTTCAAAAGAACAAGATTATATTTCAAAATAAAGTTAGTACAGAGAGAAGGAACACTGATCTCACTACTAACAATACTTTGACAAGTCCCAAACAATAGCTTCTTGTCATACCTTTACAACAGTAAAGAAATATTTAAATGTCATAACTGACCTAAAGTTCATGAAGACTGATTGTGATGAATGTACCACATGGGCTCAGCAGAGAAAATGTACTCTTCATTGTGCTGTTCAAAGATTGATATTTTGTCATCAGAATACTTTCCCACAGCCATAGAATTCTAAAAGTCTGTAGATCTCCACTGTGTAAGGGAGCTGAGGTTGAGATATATATGGATAGAAGACATGGGTCTTGTGGGCCATACCTGAGACATTTGAGAAACCTTCACACACTCAGTTTGTCATACATTCAAAAGGATTCAAGCATCATTGGATCTGAAGAGTTGGAAGAGGAGTGCATGAACAAATTGGTATCACAATTACCCAAATTCCACTGTTTCCAGCATCTTTATATCAACAATTCTCCTGCTCTAGTTGGCAGCCTGGCTGATTGTCTCAGGTAAGGAAGGATAAAGAGAGGTTCTCCAGACAAATAACCCACCTTTTGCTTATAGTTTAGGAGGTCCTTGAACATCAGGCTATGCGCTATCAACCTTGTACATCCAAGGAGATGAGCTCTGTGCTAAGCCACTTGTGACCAGCCCCAAGGATGCCGGTAATTGCTCATTAGAGAAAGGTTGTTGGGTGCATAGAAAGAGATTGAGTTAGTGGGAAATAGGTGACATCTGCATTGAAGTTGTAGGACCAGGACATGGCAGTGTTGAAGAAAGGACGTCAGGGAACCCTATAACGAAACCGCTGTGGTGTCGCTGAAGCTCGCTTTTGGTAGGTAGTCCTTACAGTCATCATATTCACTCCTCCTGATAGGAAAATCCCTGGGTTTTCTCCTGTGACCTGAGCCTGGCCAATGCTAGACTTCTGTGATTTTTGTGAGCTGACCACAAAAGGGAGAGTCAGGGGGGTTGACCTCCTTCAGAATGAATGCGGGAGAAGTACCATCTGCTCCATTGTCAGTTCTAACCATCCTCTTCAACAACATTTGACAGAAATCTCATGCTCTCTCTAGGTGCCTGAAGAAGCCATTGGAGATCCTGTCCATCACTCACTGTTACATCATACAGAGAGACTTGGATTACGTGCCCCGGTACATGAACCTTTCTGTGCTTAAACATCTCTACTTGTTTTACACAATGTTGGACTGGTGTATTAAGCCACTTGGTTGTCTCCTTGAGAGAGTGAAAGACATCTTGGAAACTCTTGACCTGGCCGGATGTCGGCTGGAGGATTCTCAATTTAGTGCTTTGAATCCTGCCCTGAGTCAATGCTCCCAGCTCATCAAGATTGAGTTTTACATGAATGACCTGTCTTTACCCGTCCTGAATAACTGCTTCACCACAGAGCCAAGTTGAACAAGCTAAGCAAAGAGACATACCCTGTCCCTCTGGAGTACTATGATGGATGCCGAGTGCTTCTATGCAGATTTGATGAACTTGGTCCTGAGCTTCTGGATATACTCAGGTCTGAAAGACAATGCAAGGCAGTCTGTTTTTTTCGCAGCCATCTGCCCTACCTGTCATGTGCACTATGCCTATGGCCTGAAGGACAGCCATTTCTTGGGAAATACTGCAGTGACACATTGCCATGTGATGGCGAGGGAATACTTTTATGAGATATGGTTGAAAATGTTTGGATTAGTGAACCTTTAGACTCCACCCCACAGAAACCCACCATGAGTAGCAGTGCCCTTCTGTCCACGGCACAAAATAAATGTGCTATGATTCTGGTTTGCTGGTGTCAGCTTCACAGCAAACAGTCAACTCATTCCCAGCATTCTCTGTTTCTGTTTTTTCTTTCTTCATCCTACTCACCTAGTAAGTCTCAAAGCTGTATGGGCCATGAAATTCATTGGGACCCATGGCACATGACTTCAGACCCTTCCATGTAGTCGTCTGAGTTCTAAGATTGCTAACCATTACCAGGAGGCCCAGCTTGTAAGCCTTATGGCAGTGGGCCTTATTCTTCAAAGCTCATACCCTGTGGTTGTAGCTGGTGTCTTTCACATAAAAACCTTCTTTACAGAGGCTGAGGGGATGGCTCAGTGGTTAAGAGCACTGATTGCTCTTCCAGAGGACCTGAGTTCAATTCCTAGCAGCCACATGGTAGCTCAACCCTCTGATCTGGTCTCCTCTTCTTGTGTGACAGGCAGAACACTGCATCATAATAATATACATAATAGTAATCATAATCCTTGAAAAATATTCATTACTTGAGCATGTTTCATTTTCTTGGTCTCTAAGAAGTGTCCTTTAGCCTTGTAACTATATTTTCTATATTTTGTTGTTGTTGTCCCTGAAGCTACTCTTTTCCCTTAGTATAATTTGGTGCCACATTTTTCTTATTCATATTTATTGTTATTAGGAAATGATGAATAGAAGTCCTACACTCATTCATCACAGGTATTATGTGCTTATTTCCCTAAACCATGACGAAAGGAATGTTCAAGGACACTACACAATCAAGTAATATTTGGTATCAAGTGATAACCAAGAGGGACCTTGTCCTTGTATTAGACCCTTGCTAGAATTTCAGGTTGACATTATTTACAATATACCAACATTCAGAGACCTAATCTTACAGTGAGATGGGCACATTGGAGCCCCAAGATATCTATGTCTTCATACACCCAGATGATGGAGGAAGGTCATTGGTTAAAAATAAAGAAACTGCTTGGCCCTCATAGGTTAAAACATAGGTGGGTGGAGTAAACAGAACAGAATGATGGGAGGAAGAGGAAGTGAGCTCAGATGCAGGGCAGCTCCTCTCAGAGCCAGAAGCGATGAAGCAAGCCGCCAGGTCAGACATGCTGAATCTTTCCTGGTAAGACTGATGCTACACAGATTATTAGAGATGGGTTGATCGGGATATGAGAATTAGCCAGTAAGGGCTAGAGCTAATGGGCCAAGCAGTGTTTAAAAGAATACAATGCGTGTGTTGTTATTTCGGGTATAAAGCTAACCATGCGGGAGCCGGGCTGTGGGAAGAGGTCCACAGCTCCCTCAACAGAATGGCCCCCAACGTGTGGACAACTGATTCCACAGAAAGCCTGAGAAAGCTTGGGAAAGAATAGAGTAAAGCATGTTTTCTTGGTAGCAGCAATTTCTTGGGTCTGCTCTGCTTGCTAGAGGCAAGCAAGTACTCTCATCTAAGAGAGGCTTCCTGACTCAGCTTCAGCTGTGAAACCTTGCAGCTCATTTAAGAGGTCCTGCCACGAAACACTTAAAACGGTGTTGATGAAAAGCTGAAGGCATGCTTTTCGGTTTTCAGCCGTAGCAGGAAAAAAGTTGTGCTGTTTTAAAATGCTTGCTTTATGGGCCATCCTGCCAGTGCAAACTCTGACTCTTTGAGGCAGGAGGTCAGCTACAGAGAGAGCATTTGAGTGTTGTAGCTTGTTTGCTGGCAAGGACCTTGAAACGCCACAGAGTTGTGGTGATAAACATGGCTACAGCTGGTATCTCCGCCATGAGGCTGGAAAGCTAAGGAATGGCTGGATCCAGCCATCAAAGCCATGGCTTTCATCCTACTGATATTGCTTGGTAAATTAAAGACTCATGTGGTCAGAAAAAGAGAGATATACAGTAAAGAGAGATTCAAAGACAAAGAAAACTTTAAATGATTTACAGTGTGTTTAAAAATATATACAGGCTGAAAATTAAAGTTCTTAAAAGTAAAATAAGGAAGAAAGAGAGTAGTTGGGTGTGGTAGTGCACACCTTTAATCCCAACACTTTGGAGGCAGAGGGAGATTGACCTCTGAGACTTCAAGGTGTGGTAGCACATGCCTTTAATCCCGACGCCTGGGAGGCAGAGACAGACGGATCTCTGAGAGTTCAAGGACAGCCTGGTCTAAAGAGCTATTCCAGGATGAAGATATACAGAGAATATAAAACAAAAGTAAAAGTAAACAAAATAGAGTTAAAATGAAGCTTCAAGAGATGGAAAATACAATGAGAATCTTGATACTGTATGCTATTATGCTCTCTTTGAATTGTTTTAATGCTGAGGAAGGAGCAACAGATGCTAAAAGATATTTGTTTATAAATGCTGCTGAACTAATCCAAGATAGATATTTTCAAAATACCTTGACTTCAGAATTTGGATCTAAGGATATGATACTTTGGAAAAGAGTTTCCTCTTTTGTTTTCACAGAGGATGAGACTCTTTGGATTGCTTCTATTTCAATATGGTATGAAAGACCACGCCCTCCTGAAGGGTTGCTGTGAACACCTTCAAAAAATTACTTTGCTCAACTGCCCACTGAGAGGAACCTAGCACACAGGTTATACCATGAAAGACCTGATTAACAGCGCCCCCATTCAGCAGGAAGCAGTTTGGAGAGAAATAACTGCGCCCATATTCCCAAATATTGTTTATAAATATTCTTTTACATTTAAAGGGGGATATGATATAGGTATGAATAATTTGCATTGGTATGGATTTTAAGGTCAATTTTGTTATATGTATATGTATTTCTGCTCTTGATTAAGGTATTGTGATTGTATAGTTCATTTCAAAATGTAATGTATATAGGTTGTTAATGGATAATTATCAATAATAGTCAAGCTTGTAGTCATGTTAGTTAGATTTTCTAGATGTACATAGATATATTTTAGATAGGCATTCTTCATATCTTTCAAAGATTATAGAATATGGTATTATAAATGTTTTAATAACTTAGGACTTTTCATGACAATGAGACACGTCTGCTCCTGGCAGCACCAATCTACTAGAAGAAAAAGATGGGCATCGAAGAGGATTCTTATGGAGTTTGATAGCTATTTGGGCAAGAAACTGCTCTTGCCTGGAATATTGTATAAACTGGACACAGAGAACCCCCAGAGAGAGGACTGCTGAACTTGCCTAAAGCTGAGATGATCTTTTGGGGTTCCTGATTCATGGAGGAGTCTGCGAGACATTCTGCAGGACACAGCAGATAGTGACTGAACTGCCTTTGAAATTTCCTGCTTCATGGAAAAGTCTTCTGGATACTATGGACCTGTAGGCCGAAGATGGATGCCCCAATGGTACAAAGGAACTTTGGGTGACTGTCCAGGCAGCAAGATGTCTCTGCGATTTCTAGAGTTTTGTAAGTTACATACTTCTCATTTACTTAGGTAATATTGTATCCTTCTGGAGTCTTTGATGGAGTTAAAGAATAGTTAGTTATAGTTATAGTTTTCCTTAGTTATGATAAAGATAAAATAGATGTAAATATTGTAATTTTTACTTGATAACTGTTTTGTTATATGTAATTTTGCTATGTTAAAGTTAAAGCCTTCCCTTTTTTTGTTTAAACAGAAAAAGAGGAAATGATGGAGGAAGGTCATTGGTTAAAAATAAAGAAACTGCTTGGCCCTCATAGGTTAAAACATAGGTGGGTGGAGTAAACAGAACAGAATGATGGGAGGAAGAGGAAGTGAGCTCAGATGCAGGGCAGCTCCTCTCAGAGCCAGAAGCAATGAAGCAAGCCGCCAGGTCAGACATGCTGAATCTTTCCTGGTAAGACTGATGCTACACAGATTATTAGAGATGGGTTGATCGGGATATGAGAATTAGCCAGTAAGGGCTAGAGCTAATGGGCCAAGCAGTGTTTAAAAGAATACAATGCGTGTGTTGTTATTTCGGGTATAAAGCTAACCATGCGGGAGCCGGGCTGTGGGAAGAGGTCCACAGCTCCCTCAACACCCAGAAGAGTTTGTGTACTTGCTAGGAAGAGCACTTTCTTTAGCATATCCCCTGGTAGAGAGATGTCAAATGCCATTCAATAAGAGTCTTACATCAATCCATCTGCTGAGATCTGAACCCACTCTCAGTTGTTGCAGCTTTTTATGTTCTCAACAGAGTGTCACACACTGTTTAATGCCTGTATGCATGGCAGACAGTAATATGTCCCTTTAAAAGATGCATCTCCACCTATTTCACTTTCTTTCACTCTCTCTCTCTTTCTCTCTCTCTCTCCCTCTCACACTCACTCACTCTCCGTCTCTCTCCCTCTTGTGCTTCTGCAGATCCTGTCCCCAGAGACTGGTCCTTTCCCTGTCCTTTCCCCTTCTGTAAGTAAACTTATCACTCAAACTTTTTCTGCATATCCCTTTTGTCTGTCCCTCATTTGCCTTGGGCTCTAACCTGCCACAAAGGCAAACACTTGTAAAATAAAACAAGTGAATCCAAACATATACAAACACATACACACAAATAAACTACATGAACTAGAACAACCACACACACACACACAAACACACACTAAAATAACCTACATGTCTAGAACAACCACACACACACACACACACGCACACGCAAATAACCTACATGAACTAGAACAGCCTCCTTTAACAATTGAACTGTTGAAATTTCACTATGGAATTCTCACACATACACATATTTATTCTGCTCTTATTTGTTGACCTCCCCCATTCTCCTCCCTCTGTTTCTTTCCCAGCGAAAGTCCATGACCTCCAACAAGCTCAGTTCACCTGTCTCTGTGGGTTTTCCCATCAAGATCTTGCCCACGCCCACTCTTGCTCATATATTCCACTAACCTCTCTTAACCTGGTCTCCCAGAGCTCAGCCCAGTGGTTGGCTGTGGATCTCTGCATCTACTTCCATTGGGTACTGGATGAACGTTCTATGATAACAATTAGGGTAGTCACCAATCTGATTACAGGTGAAGGCCAGTTAAGACACCCTCTCCAGAACTTCTCGGTGACCTGTGGATCCTTGGGAATTTCCCTAGCACCAGGATTCTCCCTATTCTGTAATGGTCTCTTCTATCAAAATATCTCTTTCCTTGCTGTGTCCCTCCATCCTGCCCCCATCTCAGCCATTTAATTCCTCATGTTTCAAGCCCCTCATTCCCTCTCTTTTACTCTCCCCACAGTTCACCCAGGATATCTCATCTATTTCCTCTTCCCAGGGAGATACATGTGTCCCAATTAGGGTCCTCCTTGCTATGTAACTTCTCTGGAGCTGAGAATTGTAGTGTGGTTATTCTTTGCTTTACATCTACTGTTCACTTATGATTGAATACATACCATATTTGTCTTTCTGAGTCTGGGTTACCTCACTCAGGATGGATTATTTTTTTTAGTTCCATTCATTTGCCTGCAATTTTCATGATATAAATGTTTTACTGCTGAATAATACACCATTGTGTACATATATCACATTTTCTTTATCCATTCTTCAATGGAGGGTCCAACTAGGTTGTTTTCAGGTTACTGGCTATGGAGAGGATTTTCAGGTGCCTTCTTGCTGACTGATAAAGTCTTTGCAAGAGCACTGAATTTCCACCAGATTTGAGGACAGGATCTAGCTGCCCAGCTGCTTACTCAAGACATAACACTTTCTTTCAAAGAGGGAATCTTAATCATCTTTGCTCTTCTCTGAGTGTTATCTGTTTGGGTGGGGCTTCACCTCAGCCCTTGGCATGTTTTGGAATGTTGGGTTCAAAGTTCCATTTCAAGTCCTTTCCCTTGGAAGTTGCCTCAGTCAAACTTCACATTCAAGAAAGGCCACCAAAGAGTGAACCTTTCCCCAGAGAGGGTCAACACGTCTCTCACAGTGTATTTAAACTGTCCCCAAAAAAGAACATGTGGTCTTTCTGGCTCTCCTTTTCCCTCTTTGTGGTTTCCCAGAGGGCCACCTGGGATGACTGGCATTAATTAATCCTGGACTTTTTCTAATTTGGTTTGATTTGGTATGATTTTTATTATTGTTTCACCAGGGAAGTGTATTGTGCTGCAAAAACTTTACATTGGCCTCCTTGAACAGTGGGAGAAAGAGCAGCATTGGCAGGTCCTACAGAGGAGATATCGTCAAGTCCTCATTCCTCGCCAGGGTCTGCACTCCCAACTGTAGGAGTTTGGATGGGACCTGGAAGGTCATTCTGATGGATGTTTAGGGAGATGGTCCTGAGGAAGAATTTAGGTGAAAATATATTTTCAGAGTCTTTCTTATTAAGCTCTTTCCCCTCACAGTGAGCACCTGTCACCACTCTGGCCTTGGTGGAGATTGGCTTTGCTCATTAGTCACTATTTGGTGGTCTTTTTTTTATTATTCTTTTTTAATTAAAATTTCCACCTTCTCCCCGTTTCCCATTTCCCTCCCCTCCTCCCAAATATTGCCCCCTCCCCCAGGTCCCCTCCCCCTATCCCCACTCCTCTTCTCCTCCCCCCACACCATTCCCCCTCCCTCTCAATACTGAAGAGCAGTCCAAATTCTCTGCCCTGCGGGAAGACGAAGGTCTTCTATCTATGTCCAGGAAGGTGAGCGTCTAAACAGGCTAAGCACCCACAAAGCCAGTTCATGTATTAGGATCGAAACCTAGTGCCCTTGTCCTTGGCTTCTCATCAGCCTTCATTGTCCGCCATGCTCAGAGAGTCCAGTTTCAACCCATGCTTATTCAGACCCAGACCAGCTGGCCTTGGTGGGCTCACAATAAATCAGTTCCACTGTCATAGTGGGTAGGTGCATCCCTCGTGGTCCTGGTTTCCTTGCTCATGTTCTCCCTCCTTCTGCTCCTCATTTGGACCTTAAGAGCTCAGACCGTTGCTCCAAACTGAGACTCTGTCTCTACCTCGATCCATCGCCAGATGAAGGTTCTAAGGTGATATGCAAGATATTCATCAGTATAGGATAGGGTCATTTCAGGTTCCCTCTCCTTAGTTGCCCAAGGTACCAGCTGGGGACATCTCCCTGGACACCTGCTAACCCCTCTAGAGTCAAGTCTCTTGCCAACCCTAAGATGGCTCTCTTAGTTAGGATATATACTTCGCTGCTCCCGTATCCTCCCTTCCTATATCCCAACCATCCTAATCCCCCGAGCTCCTCCCATCCTCCCCATCTCATGTTTCTCATCCCATTTCCCCTTTGCCCCTTGCCACCTCACCCTCAAATTCCCAGTTTTTGCCCTGCAATCTTGTCTACTTCCCCTCTCCAGGCGGATGACTATATGATTTTCTTTGGGTTCACTTTCTTATTTAGCTTCTCTAGGATCACAAATTATATGCTCAATGTCCTTTATTTATGGTTAGAAACCGATTATGAGTGAGTACATCCCATGTTCCTCTTTTTGGGTCTGGGATACCTCACTCAGGATAGTGTTTTCTATTTCCATCCATTTGCACGCAAAATTCGAGAAGTCATTGTTTTTTACCGCTGAGTAGTACTCTAATATGTATATATTCCACACTTTCTTCATCCATTCCTCCATTGAAGGGCATCTAGGTTGTTTCCAGGTTTTGGCCCCTTTCTCCACAACCTCTCCAGCAAAGGCTATCATTGCTGTTTTTGATTTTAGCCATTCTGACAGGTGTAAGATGGTATCTCAAAGTTGTTTTAATTTGCATTTCCCTTATCGCTAAGGAGGTTGAGCATGACCTTAAGTGTCTTTTGGCCATTTGAATTTCTTCTGTTGAGAATTCTCTGTTCAGATCAGTGCCCCATTTTTTTATTGGGTTCATTAGCATTTTAAAGTCTAGTTTCTTGAGTTCTTTATATATTTTGGAGATCAGACCCTTGTCTGTTGCAGGGTTGGTGAAGATCTTCTCCCAGTCAGTGGGTTGCCTTTTTGTCTTAGTGACAGTGTCCTTTGCTTTACAGAAGATACTCAGTTTCAGGAGGTCCCATTTATTCAATGTTGTCCTTAATGTCTGTGCTGCTGGGGATAAACGTAGGAAGTGATCTCCTGTACCCATATGTTGTAGAATACTTCCCACTTTTTCTTCTATCAGGTTCAGTGTGTTCAGACTAATATTAAGGTCTTTAATCCATTTGGACTTGAGTTTTGTGCATGGTGATAGATATGGATCTATTTTCATTCTTCTACACGTTGACAACCAGTTCTGCCAGCACCATTTGTTGAAGATGCTCTCTTTTTTCCATTGAATACATTTAGCTCCTTTATCAAAAATTAGGTGTTCATATGTTTGTGGGTTAAAATCAGGGTCTTCTACTCGGTTCCATTGATCGACTTCTCTGTTTTTATGCCAATACCAAGCTGTTTTCAATACTGAGGCTCTGTAATACAGTTTGAGGTCAGGGATGGTAATGCCTCCAGACGATCCTTTATTATATAAGATTGTTTTGGCTATCCTGGGTTTTTTGTTTCTCCATATAAAGTTGATTATTGTCCTCTCAAGATCTGTGAAGAATTTTGATGGGATTTTAATGGGGATTGCATTGAATCTATAAATTGCCCTTGGTAGAATTGCCATTTTTACTATGTTGATCCTCCCAATCCAAGAGCAAGGGAGATCCTTCCATTTTCTGGTATCCTCCTCAATTTCTTTCTTCATAGACTTAAAGTTCTTGTCAAATAGATCCTTTACTTCCTTGGTTAGAGTTACCCCAAGATATTTTATGCTATTTGTGGCTATCGTGAAGGGTGATGCTTCTCTGATTTCCATCTCTGCTTCCTTATCCTTTGTGTATAGGAGGGCAACTGATTTTTTGGAATTGATCTTGTATCCTGCAACGCTACTAAAGGTGTTTATCAGCTGAAGGAGTTCTTTGCTGGAGTTTTTGGGGTCGTTTATGTACACTATCATATCGTCTGCAAATAATGAAAGTTTAACTTCTTCCTTTCCAATTTGAATCCCTTTGATCCCCTTATGTTGTCTTATTGCTATTGCTAGAATTTCAAGCACTATATTAAAGAGGTATGGAGAGAGTGGACAACCTTGTCGTGTTCCTGATTTTAGTGGAATAGCTTTGAGTTTCTCTCCATTTAATTTGATGTTAGCTGACGGCTTGCTATAAATAGCTTTTATTATACTTAGGAACGACCCTTGTATTCCTAATCTCTCTAAGACCTTTATCATAAAGGGATGTTGAATTTTGTCAAATGCTTTTTCCGCATCTAATGAAATGATCATATGGTTTTTTTCTTTCAGATTATTTATATGATGGATTACATTGATAGATTTTCGTATGTTGAACCAGCCCTGCATCTCTGGGATGAAGCCTACTTGATCATAATGGATAATTTTTCTAATGTGTTCTTGGATTCGGTTTGCCAGTATTTTATTGAGAATTTTTGCGTCGATGTTCATGAGTGAGATTGGCCTGTAGTTCTCTTTCTTGGTTGTGTCTTTGTGTGGTTTTGGTATCAGAGTAACTTCAGCTTCATAAAAAGAATTTGGCAATGACTTCTCTGTTTCAATATTGTGAAATACATTAAGGAGTATAGGTATTAGGTCTTCTTGGAAGTTCTGGTAGAATTCTACATTGAAGCCGTCTGGACCTGGGCTTTTTTTGGTGGGGAGGTTTTTTATAACAACTTCTAATTCTTCGCGACTAACAGGTCTATTTAGATTGTTCACCTGGTCCTGGTTTAACTTTGGTATATGGTACTTATCTAAAAAGGTGTCCATTTCTTTTACATTTTCCAATTTTGTGGCATACAGGTTTTTGTAGTAAGATCTAATGATTCTCTGAATTTCCTCTGTGTCTGTGGTTATGTCTCCCTTTTTGTTTCTGATTTTGTTAATTTGCATATTCTCTCTCCGTCGTTTGATTAGTTTGGATAGGGGTTTATCAATCTTATTGATTTTCTCCAAGAACCAGCTTTTTGTTTCATTGATTCTTTGGATTGTTTTCTGTGTTTCTATTTTGTTGATTTCAGCCCTCATTTTGATTATTTCGAGTCTTCTACTTCTCCTAGGTGAGTCTGCTTCTTTTTTTTCTAAAGCTTTCGGGTGGGCTATTAAGTCTCCAATGTGTGCTTTCTCCGTTTTCTTTAAGTGGGCACTTAATGCTATGAACTTTCCTCTTAGCACTGCTTTCATAGTGTCCCATAGGTTTGAGTATGTTGAGTCTTCGTTTTCATTGAATTCAAGAAAGACTTTAATTTCTTTCTTTATTTCTTCCTTGATCCAGGTGTGGTTCAGTAGTTGACTGTCCAGTTTCCATGAGTTCATAGGCTTTCTGGGGCTAGCATTGTTGTTGAATTCTAACTTTAATCCATGGTGATCTGATAAGACACAGGTGGTTACCGATAATTTTTTGTAACTGTCTAAGTTTGCTTTGTTACCGAGTATGTGGTCTATTTTCGAGAAGGTTCCATGAGCTGCAGAGAAGAAGGTATATTCTTTCTTATTTGAGTGGAATGTTCTATAGATGTCTGTTAAGTCCATTTGATTCATTACCTCCCTTAATACTCTTATTTCTCTGTTAGGTTTCTGTCTGATTGACCTGTCCATTGGTGAGAGAGGAGTGTTGAAATCTCCTACTATTAGTGTGTGTGGTTTGATGACTGCCTTGAATTTTAGTAACGTTTCTTTTACATAAGTGGGTGCTTTTATATTAGGGGCATATATATTCAGGATTGAGACTTCATCCTGGTGAATTGTTCCTGTTATGAGTAAAAAATGTCCCTCTCCATCTCTTTTGATTGATTTTAGTTTGAAGTCAACTTTCTTAGAAATTAGTATGGCCACACCTGCTTGTTTCTTAGGTCCGTTTGCTTGATAAACCTTTTCCCAGCCCTTTACTCTGAGTAGATGTCTGTCTTTGTGGTTGAGGTGTGTTTCCTGTAAGCAGCAGAATGTTGCATCCTGTTTTCGAATCCAATCTCTTAGCCTGTGCCTCTTTATAGGTGAGTTGAGTCCATTGATATTAAGTGATATTAATGACCAGTGGTTGTTAACTCCGGTCATTTTTCCTTTCTCTCTTTCTTTCTTTTGGTAGTAGAGTTTGTGTGTTTCCCTTCTTCAAGTTGTGCTGGTGAAGGGTCATTAGATGTCTGAGTTATTATGGGCATTGTTGGACTCCTTGGTTTGTGATTTTTATTTGGTGGTCTTAAAGGCAAACTCGCTACCCTGGCAGCATGTGGAGCCTCTCACAATCACATTCACTATTGTGCCATCCAGTCCCAACTTCTGCTACGCTGAAGCACATAGCCCTTTGGAAGAAGGAATCCAGGAAGGAAAAATCTGAGCTCCTTCCCTTATGGCAGAAAAGATCCTAACCACCTTTCAGAGACAATGGAGTTGTGATATGCCCACCCTACCAATATTCTGATTTTAAAAGACTGATCCTGCCTGGCAGGGACTGATGAGAATCTGTGAATTGGGTCATTGCTTTTAATTTTCAATGATTCAGCTCCTGGTTTAGGGAGCCTATATCATACTTCTTTGGCATAGAAAGTACTGTGGGTATGTGTTTGGGGGGATAGTAGTGGGGTTTCAGGTCTGTTTAGCATCTTGTTTTGTTTTGCTCATTATGTAGCCAGAGGCAGCTATATAATCCAGTCTGGACTCAACTCACACTTAGATCCTAGAATTGGACAGTAGCCAATCTGCTGTGACCTCATTGCTCAGCGTGGTGTCATTCAAACACTGGCCTTTCAAATACTGCATGATGTCAGTGTGGTTCGCAAGAACCTAATATTTCATTATTTTAGAGGCAAATACTGGAGGAATTCCATTCAGTGTAGTCTATACTTTGAGTTTGAGGCCAGACCAGTAGTAGAGGTTATAAAAACAAAAATAAGCAAGAATGGTATGGATTGATGAGTCCCTTTGATTTTGACTGAGGTTGTCTGGTGCTGGGGTTTGATCCAGGTCCTGGCCTGTGTTAGACAAATGTTCTACCTCTGAGCTGCATTCAACTCAATCATTTCCTTTTATTTTACATAGAGACAAAGTCACTTCATGTACACAGGCCATCCTAGAGCAGGGATGTGATTTCCCTCACATCTCTAGTGCTAGGGTTCCAGCATTGTGCAAGCAGCCTACCTGGCTTCTTTTTATGTCAGTTTGAGGAGTGAACTTGCCAAACTGACCAGGTTGAAGTAACTGCACCCCAACAGGCACTTTCGGAAAAATCACTGTCTTGTGGCCCTTCTTAACAAAACCATCCCAAGGCTTTTTTTTAAGATACTGTTAAAAAATTCCGTCTATTATCTGGGTTCTGGGAAAGTTTTCTTCTATAATTTTATTAAATATATTTTCTGGACGATTGAGCTGTACTTCTTCTCCTTCTTATATCCCTATTATTCTTAGGTTTGGTCTTTTTATTGTGTCCCAGATTTCCTGAATGTTTTGTTTTGAGAATTTGTTGGTTATGCTGTTTTCTTTGATCAGAGTGTTTATTTTCTCTATGGTATCTTCAGTGTCTGAGATTCTTTCTTCTATCTCTTGTAATCTGTTGGTGGTACTTGTCTCTGTAGTTCCTGTTCATTTATCCAAATTTTCCATCTCCATCCTTCCCTCGGTTTGTGTTTTCTTTATTACTTCCACTTCATTCTTCAAGTCTTGAACCTTTTCCCTTACCTGTTTGATTACTTTTTCTTGTTTCTCTTGGTTTTCTTGGGTATCTTTGAGAGATTTATTCATTTCCTCTACCTTTTTGTTTGTAATCTCTAATTGATTATGGCAGTTTTTCAGCTCCTGTTTAAGGTCCTCTATTATTTTCATATAATTCACTTTTGAGTCGAATTCTTCTAATTCTTCTGGATTAGGGTGTACACTTCTTATTTCGGGATTCCTGGATTCTGGTTATGTCACGTTGCCTTTCAAGATGTTGGGGGAATTCTTGTGTTGGCGCCTGCCCATCTCTTCCTTCAAATGGAGCCAGGAGAGGCCTGGTGTCTTGGACCAGTCTTTGCTGTGACTAACTCTCTGTGTGCATCTCCTCAGTGTAGGGGCAGGAACCGTTCCCTTCCAGATGAACCCCCATCCAGATGGACCTTCTCAGCACCTACACAGGGACTCCTGATAGCCCCAATGAGCCAGGGACCAAGGGAAGTAGGGGGCAGGCAGAGCGGGTCCAGGAGAGCACAGCAGACACTGCAGCCCCAGCAGCAGGGGCCCACGTTCCCTGGCGGGGACCTTGAGGCCTGCCCTCTAGTCCGGCACTCATTGCTCTGGGTTGGTAGCCTTAGTGAGAGGGCAGGAAGCTGTTCCACAGCAAAGGACCTTGCAGGCAAGGCAGGCTTGGGGGTGGGGGTGGGGGCACATGTGTAGGAAAGAAAGCCCTGCAGCAGGAGCTGGGGGAAGGGCGTTTGTGTTCTCTACTGGGACAGTCCGCCCCAGGATAGCACACACTCACCCGTCCAGATGGAACTTCTCAGCACCTACACAGGGACTCCTGGTAGACCCAATGAGCCAGGAACCAAGGGAAGTAGGGGCAGGCAGAGCGGGTCCAGGAGAGCACAGCAGACACTGCAGCCCCAGCAACAGGGGCCCACTTTCCCTGGTGGGGACCTTGAAGCCTGCCCTCTAGTCAGGCACTCACTGCTCTCGCATGAAATTTTTTTTTACACAGCTAATATTTCTACCTTCAAAAGCAGGCGTGTCTTTTCTCTATCATCTTTCTCATGTACAGTCATACTTTCACCACCACATATTTCCATACTATTTACCTTGCATGATTAGAATCATGAGAAATAGAACAACCTGTGGCAAGTTTTGTTAAAATATTATCATTAAACATATTTACCATAGCTATCAGATGCTCCACTTCTACGTACATATATTTAACTGAAAGAAAACATGTTCATGTGGAAATGTTTTATAATGGTTGTAACATCATTATTCATGAACCTTAAGGGTGAACTTACCCACAGCCTCAATCATCAAGATTATGAGAAGATAAAATAAGCCATATGCATACAGAGGAGCATTATTTTACTCTTAACATGAATGCTATACGAATACAGGGTAGATATTTATTTATCTGAGATCCAGGACAATATATAAAGGAGTTAAAACAGGTTAGAATTTCAATGAGCATTAACTTCTATAAATCTCAATGAAAAATTAAAAAAAAAGAAGAAGAAGAATACTCTGTAGACTGTGGCTATATAGACGTCCTGGAAGAAGACGCTGTTGGAACAGATGTGCTCAGATCATCTGTGTGGGGCTATGATTTACAAGTTAACTTTCTAGCTTTTCAGTTGTTATATGAGGTGACTACAGATTCAATAAAACCCAATTTGGATCCTTCCTACTGGTGTAGGCCAGTGTTTCCTGACGACCAGACTGCAATTCTAGGCAATAATGTTGGCATGATGGGAGTCAGCAAGGAGGAGTTGGGTGTGATTAAAAGTTTGGTATTTTTGGGTACAGTGAAGACTCATTTGGGCACCAGAAACCTTAAAAGATAATCTCACACATTTGAGCCACATACGTCCCTTAAAGTAGGTAGGTAGGTAGGTAGGTAGGTAGGTAGGTAGGTAGGTAGGTTGGTTGTTTGCCCCACCTACTTGGGTTAGGGTCTGAGAATCCATTATCAAGGAAAGCCCTAGGGAAGCAAAATCCCTAGGGAAGGGTTTGCAACCACAAAGAGAGGCGTGGCCCGAGCTCACACGCCTAGGGATGGCACTACTCCCTTACCGAGGACTGGGACCTCCTAAATCGATTAGCAAACATGCTCGTGTCAGTGGTGTCATCTCATACCTGGAGTACAATTTTGTTTTGGAGTATGATTTGTTTCTTGGTTTTGTTGCCCTAAATCCTGCCTCTCTGACCCCCGGAGAAACATCCAATAGACCTTCTTGCTTTGAAAGCAAAAGGATGAATCTAGATGCTGCCATTTACAATGAAGACCAAACAGAAGTCACCCCAGTTCCTCCCGTTTGCGGAAGGAGTTATCCCACCACAGGTTACATGGAATAAGCAAAACTCTTGGAAGCAGGTGTGGCCCAGCCCGGCCCAGTAAGAAAAAAGCTCAGCTGCACACAGAGCCTGGCACTCTCCTCAGACAAACAACAGCTAAAGCTTTAACTCGGGAAACAGATGTATGTTCTGATCTAAGACCTATTGCTGGGCCCTAAGAGAGAGAGAGAGAGACAGAGACAGAGACAGAGAGAGACAGAGACAGAGAGAGACAGAGAGAGACAGAGAGAGAGACAGAGAGAGAGAAACACCTCAGTAGATCAGGGTTCTTGTTCCTTCCTTCACTCCCTAGCAGCTACATCAGGTAGATCACAGCTGCCTGTAACTCTAGTTCCAGGGGATCTGTCCTCCTCAGAACATGTACACAAATACCACAAATTTCATAGACACACTCTTCTACTAAAATAACAAGACTCTTCTCCCATTAAATAATTTAAGTAAAATCAGCACTGTAGAAACAACAACAACAACAACAACAACAACCCAGGCATATAAGAGTCATGGTTTTTAAGGTTTTAGAATGTGTTTTTAAAATTGAAATACTCTGCTCCCATCTGAGGTTGCTCTAAATGAGGATTAAAAATGAGACTGCAGGGCCGGTGGCGCACGCCTTTAATCCCAGCACTCGGGAGGCAGAGGCAGGCGGATCTCTGTGAGTTCGAGACCAACCCGGTCTACAAGAGCTAGTTCCAGGACAGGCTCCAAAACCACAGAGAAACCCTGTCTCGGAAAACCAAAAAATAAATAAATAAATAAATAAATAAATAAATAAATAAATAAGACTGCATCATAGGAAAGTAGGCTGGGGAAAGTCAATTCAGAAGTGCCACATCCCCAGAGTGACAGGTGCATCAGAGCTGCCGCGCTCTGACATACGGCGAATGCGAGGAATGATGCACTGTGTGTTTCTAGCCATAGAGAATGCATTTTAAGGATTTCATTTTAAAGTTGACCGCTTTAGAATGAGACTTGATGAGAAGCTAGCATGCAATCTTCTCAAAAATAACTAACCATCAACCTTATACTCTATCTCAGTCCAACACAGTCTCCAACAGCATTAGACTAACTAAGTAACTTAATGACCTCCAACCCTGTATGATATTTTGGGTGAAGTTTTGTCTGATTTAAAAAAAAAAAATGGCCGGCCCGGGCGGTGGTGGCTCATGCCTTTAATCCCAGCACTCCACTCGGGAGGGAGGCAGAGGCAGGCGGGTCTCTGTGAGTTTGAGGCCAGCCTGGTCTCCAAGAGCTAGTTGCAGGACAGGCACCAAAAACTACAGAACAACCCTGTCTTGAAAATAAAAAAAAAGGGGAAAGAAAGAAAGAAAAAGAAAACAGTGCTGTCCTAGAAAATGCCCTCTCCCTTTGAACACGGCCCCTCCTTTGGGCTGAGTTTCCCACACAGCTCTGACGATGCAGGAGGATGCCAAGAGCCCAGTTGGTGCCTCAGCCCGATGCCTGCATCTGTGCCTTGGCAGCAGCTATTCATCTCTTGCCACTCAGAGAGAGTCCAATTCCCTTAAGTTTATCCTTCCCTAAGTGCTCATTCACTTCAGAGGACTCAACCCTCATCCTCCGTATCCTCCTGGCCTAATTTCTCATATTACTGAGTATGAATACCTGTTCAGGAGAGGGAGGAAGGGTCATTCATGAAAAAAGTGAGTGTTCAACTAACTAGCTCCCCATGGGTGAAGGAAGTAGTGAAAAGATTTTAATGACGCAGAGAGAAATTTCTAGTTTTGGAAGGAGGAGATCCTGAATGGCTCCCTCTGTGTCGCAGGAGAGACTCCCGGAAAGGAAACCTCAGGTTCCGGTCGGTCAGTTCGGGGAGAAATATTAGCAAGGAGGTAAAGGCCGTGCCTCACGACATCAGCAGTCCCTTCTCTGGAAATTCTACGGTACCCCAGAGAGCTCTCAGAATTTTGTGATGTCACTCGTGTCCTAGAAACGCCAACTGCCCTCAAGACACACTGTCTCGGTGCCTTCTAGACTCACTTCTAGACACGTCGTCTAGACTGGTGAGTCTACTTGCAAGAGAGAGAATGGAGAGGAGATCGTGGAGAGGCCAGAGGGAGGAAGAAGAAATCTGGCGCCAGATCTCACAGGAAAACATGGAGAAATAAGTGGTTGGTCCTGGGGAAGACGAAATGAGTTCACCACTAGCAGGGACTAGAGAGATCTCTAGATGTGATGGCTTTGAGACTTCCAGGGCTAGGGCTCAGGAACTGGGAGGTTTCTGGGATGCCCAATAGGCCTGCCTGTCTTGTTTCTCTGAGTTCCTAAAGGGCCAAGCCACATCAAAGATTCATGATAGTTGATTTGACAAAGTTGGGAATAGACAAGGAGTGCGGAAGGAGTCAGTGAGATTTCAATATCAGCATTGCACATCACCCCCCCCCCCCAGTCCTTTTCGTTGTGGAGCAGTAATAATAGAGAAAGGGGAGTAGTGCTCTGCCAAAGCCCGATTTTTACCATGCCTTATATCACAGCCATTAGCAGGGTTGAGGCATCAAGTGCTGCAGTCAGTCAGTCAGTCAGTCAGTCAGTCAGTCAGTCCTCCTGTGACCCCCTAATGTTTCTGGCTTCCCAGTTAGGAATGACACCCTGGTCTCCAGTTCAGCCTGAGAGGAGCTCTTTAGAGCCAATGGATGAGAGAGTGGGAAGAGACTGCAATTTTTTTTCTTTTTCCTTCTTCTTTTGTCTTTTTCCTTTTTTTGTGTGTGTGTTGCTCTATCTGGGAGAAGCACCACAGCAGTTGCATACTGACTGAGAAATTTGATTTTTAGGAAATGATTTTTCATATCTGTGAATGGTCTCTCCATAGCCATTCATGTTTCCTTAAACTTGAGTATAGGCATGAATGATCCCTCCCTCCCTCTCTCCCTCCCTCCCTCCCTCTTCATGGGAGTGTCTGCTCTTGCATTGGGGGCTCCCCTGGGTGCACCCCAGTTCTCAGCATCTCCAGCCCAACCTGTCACAAGCTGATCACACATTTGCAAACTTGGGCTATATTCTGCTGAAGTTTTGGGGTAATGAATTTCATCAATTATGGGACTAAACTTTGTTCTGATCTGACAGGACACTTACTCACCATCTCTCATCACACGCACAGAGTGTAACAACTTTGTGGTTCCTCCATAATGTGCTTATTTCTGTCAGGGAACGGAACTGAAAGCCAGCCAGCCAGCCAGTCAGCCAGCCAGCACCGTCTTTCCTTGTTTCTCAGTTTGTTCTTATATTCAGTCTCTCCCTCCCCCCCCTTCCTTTAAAAAATTTATTTATTTTTATCTTATGTGCATTTGTGTTTTTGCCATGGCTCTCAGGATTACAGACAGCTGTGAGCTGCCATGTAGATGCTGGGAATTGAACCTTAAACTATCTCTTCAGCCCGACATGGAGCATCTCTCTATATAGCCCTGCCTGCAAAACTTTCAGAGTTCACTCTGCCCCCTGATTAAAGGCATTATGCGTTATGCTTCCTTTTATTGTATATTTAGTGGGGTTTTGTGTGTGTGTGTGAGTGTGTGTGAGAGAGAGAGAGAGAGAGAGAGTTTCATTATGAAACCAAAAGTCAGTCAACAACAACGAACTTTGTATTTATTTGTTTGTTCATCCGTAAACGTATTTGCTTACTTACTCTTCTTTATTTATTTATTTATTTGTTTGTTTGTTTGTTTGTTTGTTTACAGTGGAAGACTTAATTCAGTACAGAATGATCAGAACGGTAGGGTATCCTTGGGAAAATATCACGATGAGTTTCCCTTCCGAGAGGCTGCTTTCTGGTAAGATGTGAAACCGCAGTTTTAAGCGCCCGCTTTCCACAAGTCCCTTTTCCCAAGGTCAGGCATTTTTTAGATAAGCAAGGGTCTCCATTCATTCCCTTTGAGGAACTCTCAGGTCAGGCCCTGACATTAACATCTGACTGGAGC